>NC_081560.1:2495970-2520239 GCF_022355385.1 Mustela nigripes | reverse complement strand
GTGCCCGCACGACCGCGCGCGAGGACAGCCGGTGTCCGCACATCTCCCCTGCCCCGCCCCGCCCCGCGCGGCCCCGACACCGCCGCTTCCTTCTGCTCGGGTGTCACTGAGCCTCAGGCAATCCCCTGGCTGCCCTCTGGGCCTCCTGTTTTGGGGGCTCCTCTATGTTCAAAATTTTCCTCCTGCTAATCTATTTCTGTCAACTTAATTACTAGTTATTTTTAGACCAGCCGAAGAACTCAAAGAGAAAGAAAGATTTTCACCTTGGAGGAGCTTTCGACGAGGCGCCTTTACGGTTTGCTTCCCTGCACTGCGGCTGGAACCAGACACAGCCCGGGGCGCAGCCAGGCAGCGCGCTCGGGGAGGACGCCCGGGGAGGACTCGCGGGAGGACTCGCGGGAGGACGCTCGGGAGGACGCTCGGGAGGACTCGCGGGAGGACGCTCGGGGAGGACGCTCGGGAGCACGCTCGGGGACGACGCTCGGGAGGACTCGCGGGAGGATGCTCGGGAGGACGCTCGGGGACAACGCTCGGGAGGACTCGCGGGAGGACGCTCGGGAGGACACTCGGGGAGGACGTTCGGGAGGACTCGCGGGAGGACGCTCGGGAGGACTCGCAGGAGGGACCGCGCTGTCGCAGCAGCCTCTGGACGTGACGTCACTGGCTCCCACAGAAGACCCACAGCGGAGCCTATTTTCCCCAAGCGGAAGAAGTCAGAGCGAAAATCGCGCGCACGGTGGCCCTTTCTGACATGCTCAACTTTCTGCCGTCGAGGAAGTGCGTGCGGATCAGTCTTCCGTCACAGCCAGCTGGCAGGACTCGAGCTTTCGGAGCGTGAGGGACACCTGTGCGCTCCCGTCCCACCGCAGGAATAAGGCGCCGTCCACGTGACCCTGCGGGGCAGGTCACCCCCGGGAGCAGGGGGGCTTCCTGTGACCCTGCAGGGCAACCTGCTGCAGAGAAGAGGGTCTGCTCGAGCCGCCCTGTGCGTGTCCCCTGACGGGAAGAGGAAGTGCTGGGGTCACCCTCTGATGGTCACCTTTGCTGGACGTGGAACCTACTGGTGCTGTCCGGAAGCCGCAAGGGAGGGAGCGCTGGAGTTTTCTGAGGCCTACAGTTTGCTGCCCCACCAGCCAGGGGGGATTCACAGCCCCTACCCCCATCCTCCTCACCCTCCCCTGAACCCTCCCTGCCCCCCCACCCCTCCCCATACTTCCCTCGCGTCCACCTCCCCCCACCGAGGCGGGTGGGCAATGCTGGCGAAGCCGGCAGGTGCCAGGGAGAGACCCCACAGCTGCCCTGCCCCCTTCACCCTGTCCCGGAAGCTGCCGGGAGCCTGAGACACTTTTTTTTTTTTTAAACATTGTGTTTATTCATCTGATAGACAGAGAGAGCACAAGCAGGGGAGAGGCAGAGGCAGAGGGAGAAGCAGGCTCCCCACTGAGCAGGGAGGCCGACGGGGGATTCGGTCCCGGGACCCTGAGATCATGACCTGAGCCCAAGGCAGACCCTTCACCATTGAGCCCCTCAGGCACCCTGAGCCTGACTCTTGAGTCAAAACCAGCTTAAGTGCCCTTTCCATTTAAAATGAAAAAAAAAAAAAAAAAAAAAGGAAAATAAAACACCATTTCCTCTTAAAATCAGTGTATTCGGGGGCGCCGGCTGGCTCAGTCAGTTAGGCGTCCGACTCCTGGTTTCCGCTCAGGTCATGATCTCAGGGTCTTGAGATCGAGCCCCACATTGGGCTCTGGGCTCAGCCGGGAGTCTGCCGGACAGTCTCTCCCTTTCTCTCTCTCTTTCTCTCCCCCTGCACTTTCTCTCTTTCTCTTTCAAATAAATAAACAAATACATCTTTAAAACCATAAATAAATCAATGTATTCCATTTTAACGAAATCAACGTGTATTAACGTAGCATTTCACATGGAAAGGTTTTGTGGCAAGGTGGTGCTGAGTGGACCCTCGAGGCGAGAAAGAATGAATAAGAAAAAAAGCCAATAACCTCGCCCCTCTGAGGGTTAAAGCATCATCTCATTTACTGGGAGAGGTGTTTTTCTTTCATTGAATTGCTTTGTCTCTTTTACTTAGACTGGAAACCTCCTGGGCACGCCGGTGTGACCCCTGCCCTTCAGCATAAGTGACAATAATGACTCACGTTAAGGAACCAGCACATACGTCATGAATATCTGAGCAGAAACCCAGATGTCTGAGAGGAAGAAAGTGGTGCTGTGACCCCCTCAACTCCCCAGCTCTGGGTTCCTTCCTGGTGCAGACAGGAAGTGAGCCCTTCTTGGGGTGTCCTCAGCCACCCGGGGCTGGGGGCCCCTCCTCTACACCCTGCACGTGCTCAACTTCTGTCTCTAGAAAGCGTTGTCCTTTTTGGTGGCAGGGACCCCCGGGGCAATGAAGCCAGCAGACGAGCAAAGTGGGCACTCCCTCCTTTAGGGGTAGAGACTGGCCGGAAAGAGCTTTCCCCTAAGCTGTAGCAGAGGAACTCTGGACAGAGGAAGGGAGAGGAGCTGAGCGTCTGAGAACCTCCTCCCTCCAAACACCGTTCCCCCTGCTCACCTTCCTCTCTTCGGTGTATCTGCCTGACAGACAGAATCAGAGTCTGTGTTTTCTGCGGGGGGAGACTTTCCGGACCTGGGCTCCCAGCAGCAGGCTGACACCCCAGCGGGCGCGCTGGATGAGACCTGGGACAGGGAGCCGTGAGGACACCTGGACATGTAGACCCCACTGGGAACTGTGGCCCCGGGACGATGCCAGGGGTTCCACGGAGGCCTGGGCCACGTGGCTCCTCCCCGCGCTGCTTGTCATCCCCAGGGCCCCGAGTTAGGCACGGCAGAGAGCAAACAGGTCTGAACTCAGTGATTTCAGGAGAGTTTTCTAACATGCCTGGAAGCTTGAAGAAATGTGGGAAGGACAGTGCTGTCCTTGGGGCCCTCGCCAGCTCTGAGCCCAGGACCACCGGAGCGTGGAGAGGACAGTTGCGACAAAGGCTGACTTCATGAAACGCGACCTTCAGTGGAGGGACGCACGCACCCCGCGCAGACCCACTAGGAGCGTGATCCAGCCTGGGACCACCGTGCTGGCCCTGGAGGGCTTGGAGCCCACGGACAGCCCAGGGGGTGGGCCTCCTGGGGCTCAGGGAGTGTGGGAAGGGCCAGAGGAGAGGTTCTGCAAGAGGCCCAAGGTTAGACCTTTCCGGACCCTCTCTAAACAACCCACTGAATGTCTGGATGTCTCTTGTCCCTCCTCACCCCGCCGTCCCCCGCCTCCCTGCCTGGATTACACAGTTAGCTCGGGGCCCCTACGGCACTGCCTCCTCCAGACCGGATCCAAGTTCCTCCAAAGATACCAACATAATTGCAACTCAGACCCAGCCCCCAACTGCCCGAGGGTAAAATGCCGTGTCCTTAGCACTGGTATGAAAGTCTGGCCACTGGCCTCTCTGCCATTGGGTTTACGGTCCCTCTCATGTTTTTTCAGGCCTGTGTGCCGCATTTACAGGTGTCCCCTCAGGCTGGACCTCCCTTCCCAGACCGTTCCTTATTTGTCCAAAGCTCCCAGCCCTTCAAGACTTGATGCAAGTGTCACCTCCTCCAGGAAGCCTTCCCTGAACATTTGCCTGCCCTCCAGTCTGAGTTGGGTCTGGCTGTGGTGCCCAGGGTCTGTCAGAGCGCCCCCTTCTGTCCGTGCTGTGAAGGCGCCAGCCAATCTGTCTGCTTGCGGGAGCCCCCCCAGGGGTCTGGGCGGTAGACGCTGGTGCAGAGTTTCTGAACGTATCCAGGACGGATGGACCTGAGCAGCTCACTGTGTCTGCAGGGCTCCCTCTTTCCTACGATAAAAATGAGGATATTATTAAATTAGTATTTCCAGCTTGAACATTTCATCACTTGTCCTTGAACTTTTATAAAAAGCCACAGGAAATAGCCCTTGGTGGGAGAGGCCACGGTTGTTGCTGGCCGGCCCCAGTGGATGTCGCCCTGACTGCGACCCTGGGAGCCCTGTTCTGGCCAAACCCTGGGCCCCTCGAGTCTCCAGCTCTCGGGAACCTCTCCCAGCAGCAGGGCTTGGCTCCTGCTGTCATGGGGGTTTGGGAACACGGGTGTCCGCTCGCCGAGGGCACCGGACGGCTGCTCCAACAGGATCGCGCTGGTGAGTAAGGTTCCAACAGATCACGAGCGACACCGTGTTCGCATTTTGTATGCGACCCGGCCTCCGCTGGAAATAATCACGGCCACACGGGTGGGGTGGGGACGGTCCCTCCCAGAAGCAGGCTGCGTGCAGGGTGGGTGTGGTGGGAGCCCGGCTGGGGTGCGAAGGCGCCAGAGGGAGGTGGCCCGGCAGGGCGGCACCAGCAGGCCTCTGCCTTTGGTGGCCGGCCTCGCCCTCTCGTGTGCTCGCTCTGAATTATATTGGGGGGGGAGGTTCGAAGCAGCATGTGTAGAGGGTTTAAAATGCCAGCTGCTCCTGTAATAGAAACCAGAAGAGGGCTGCTCCCCTCACACCGGGGGCCCTGGGCTCTGCCGGCACGGGGATGTCCCCCTCGGTGTCACCCCCACACAATGGTCCCAGAGGCTTCCCGGTGAGTCCCCTCCCGCTGCAGACCCCGCGCCCTGCGACCTCGCCAGGCTACGGGTGCTGAGCTGCCCCAGGCCCTTGGAGCACCTGGCCTCTGCGGCTCTGGGCCCGGCCCCTCCCGGGGTCTGCTGGAAACGGCTCACCAAGGAGCTTCGGCCCCACAGGCCAATCTGTCCTGGTAAAGCCTCTCCCCGCTCAGGACCTTGGGGGTGCGGGGCTGAACAGCCTTCCACGACCCTTCCCGCCCATGGCCGCAGCTCCCCACAGCACCGGCGTGGGGCGGGGGGACGGGGACGAATCTTCGAGGTCTGCTTGGGGGGAGGTGTGCATGCAGGCCCTCCACGGACAGGACATTGTCATCCTTGAGATTTTGTCTTTGGAACCTGAGAACTGACAACTGTCTCGGCGACTGTGCGCACCAAACGCCTGGTTTTTAATGGATGAGAACACGGAGGGCCCAGGCGGCCCCGTGGTCTGTGCAGAGCTGCTGGGAAGGCCCAGCACCACGGCCGGAGCTCAGGAAAGCACCGCGACCACAGCGGCCGGGCCTGGGAAGCATCCCGCGAGCCCGGCTCACGCGTCCCCGGGAACCTTCCTTCACCTCCCGGCAGCAGAGCAGGGCCCGGCCGTCCTGAGGCGGGCGGCAGCTGTGGGAGGCCGCCCGCCAGGAGCCGCCCAGCATTTGGCATTGTTTTCCCTCAGAAATGTTCCTCTCAAGCTCTAAACAACGAACTGAGGGCTGAACCGGAGAACCGTTTCTGGGCTTGGCATCTCCCGGCTGCGCGTGACCCATACGCGGTCCCGTTTGCCTCTGGGGTCCCACCGCAGACCGGCCGTGGGCACACGTTGCACTTCGCAGCTCACTTCCCGGCGCTGGGCCGCTTCCCTCCAGGCTCTGACCTCTCCGGCCGGCTCTGGGCTCGGGTGTGAGACGCTGCGCTGCGTTTGAATATTTTTTTCAGTCACTAAAACGCAGTTCACTCCGTGAAGTCGGGTTGATTTAGAAATCGGACACATCGCTTTTATAGTAAAATCTCATGAGCCTTGCGATGCATTCCATTTTAAAAAGTTTTAAAGGAATAATATTATTTAATTCTAAACTCAAGCTCTTCTTTTAAAAGATTTTTCCCAAGATTTTATTTATTTATTTGACAGAGACACAGCGAGAGAAGGAACACAGGCAGGGGGACTGGGAGAGGGAGAAGCAGGCTTCCCGCTGAGCAGGGAGCCGGATGTGGGGCTCGATCCCAGGAATCGTGACCTGAGCTGAAGGCAGACGCTTAATGACTGAACCATCCAGGGGCCCCTAAAATTTTTTTAAAGGCATTTATTTATTTATTTATTTATGTATTGAGAGAGAGAAAGAGCAGGAGAGTGGGGAATGGGCAGAGGGAACCAGACTCTGCACTGAGCAGGGAGCCCATCATGACCTGAGCCAGAGGCAGACGCTTCCCCGACTGAGCCACCCAGGCGCCCCTCAAGCTTTTTAAAAAATTTTTATGTATTTGAGAGAGAGAAGGAGCACGAAGGAGAGCACAAACAGGGGCAGGAGCAGCGGGAGAGACGGGGAGGCAGCTGCCGCTGAGCAGGGAACCCGACCTGGGGCTCCATCCCAGGACCCTGGGATCAGACCTGAGCCGAAGGCAGACGCGGCACCGACTTAGGGCGTCCTTAAACCCAAACTCCTCTCAAAAATAAATAATCTGTGAACAACCTCCAAAGGGAAGAAACCTACAAAATCCTAACATCTAACGAGAAAAGGCGTTAATTCGGGAAGAGATAAATGCTGATCTGTCGCCTTGTCACTAGTGTCCCACGCACCTGAGCTCTGGGAACCATTGACTCTGATTTTGACCAATAACTCGGCCCCTCACAAGTAGTCTTTCCAGCTTACTTCCTGCCCTTCTCAAGGGAAGCCCAGCGAGCAGTGTGGGTTTTACTCCTGGCCCCCAGGGCCCCACCCGAGGTTCAGCTCCGGACTTGCTGGAGAGCCCTGGGGCTCTAAACAGGTGGCCGCGGCGTGCCCTTGGCTGTCCAGGTTACCAGAACAGTGAATGAACACAGACATCCGCAGACAGCTTTGGAAGTCTGAAGAGGAATGTTTCTGGTTCTGGGGGAAGGGGCAGGGGAGCGGGGGACGGGGGGTTCAATTTGCTGTCGGAAACTTTGCAGAATACCGAGTCCTGGGCTTCCCTTCTGCAGGCCGCACAATATGGACTAGAGAGGTCTTCAAAAGTATCCTGTTCAGGACGCCTGGGGGGCTCCGTGGGTTAAAGCCTCTGCCTTCGGCTCAGGTCATGATGTCAGGGTCCTGGGATCAAGCCCTGCATCGGGCTCTCTGCTCAGCGGGGAGCCTGCTTCCTCCTCTCTCTCTGCCTGCCTCTCTGCCTGCTTGTGATCTCTGCCAAATAAATAAATAAGATATTCAAAGAAAAAAAAAAAGCATCCCAGCTCATCTGCCACCAGGAAGCATGGACGGGCAGGCTGGCTCTTTCTCTGCCTTTAAACCACTGCTGTGAGTTGTAGGGCATGTCTTTGTAGAAGAGATTCTCAGAACACTTGACATCAGTGACATCAGGTTAAAATGAACACCCAGGATGCCTCCAAAGGGGAGGTGGGAGGGGCAGGAGGAGGGGCAGGAGGAGGGCTGACTCGGGTGGTCACTCGGGTGGAACCCCCCTCGCCTGGCCATGCCCCCCTCTGCCCCGGCCACTCCCACAGTCTGAGCCCATTTCCTTGTTTACAGGGAGGCTGGGAACCTTGGAGCAGCATAAGCCTGGTCCCCAAATTGCACAGAACCTAGCAGGAGAGACAGGAGACAATTTCCAGAAATAAATTCTATACATTGCAACAGTGGTTGCCAAAAGGCGTTGGAGGAAAACATAGTCAAGATTGCAGGCTTGAGGTTTGAGACTCCGGTTTTCTGGCTCCAACACGAGCTCCCGAAGCTAAGAGACACGGGGGAGATCCTGGATGCCCGCTGCTGTTACACAGAAGCCATTTCATTTGTTTCAAAGTGTTTTAATCGGATTTTAAAGACGCCTCACCGCCGGAAGATGAAAAGAATGTTTGCCGGAGTAAATTTTCATGATTCTGCTCTTTTTGTCCAACTAGATCAATAAACTAACCGGTGCCCAGGAAAACGACAGCATTTTGCTTCTGTGGGAGCTTCAAAAGGCAAGAAGCTGCGGGATTCTTCTAAAGTCGCAAGCAGCGTTTTGCGTGTCGAGATATGTACACACTCATTTATCTTCAAAGCCCTGAAACCATGGCTTCTGAGGAGATCACAGCTTCACGACATCCGTCAAGCCTCCTTCCCCAGGAGGTGGGAGGTGCTCTTTCTGCTGCACAAAGCGGGCAAGTTCCTGCGATGGGCTCCTCTGTCAAGACCCCTCCTTCATTGCAAAACTCTGCCTGAGAGGCTACATGCCCCCCCCGGCCCGGCAACGAGCCCCCCACTTGGGAGGAGAGAGGTTGCTCAGCGGTCCCACACACGGGGCTCTTCGGCACCGAGAGGAGGACCCACAAACACCCATCAGCCCTGAGCAGCCGGGGCAGCCCGCTCTCGGGGTCCCACCGACTTCACTGGTGGCCGCGTCTGAGCAGAAGGGCTCCTCATGCACGGAAGACACCGAAACAGGGTATCACGCAGGCTTGTGTTAATTCTCGGGTCCCCAAAGCTCATCTCTGTGCCATTTTAACTCTCACTGTTGGACTCAGAGCTGCTGAGATGAGCAGCCTTGATGAACCAGGCGGTGTGTTGGGAAGTCGGTGTCCAACAGGCACATCTTTCCAAATGGCAGCTCATTCGCTGTTCATAGACTTTTGCTGTGAGCAGCACATTGCATTGGTGAAGACGCCTAAATGGGTCTGCTCTGCTCCTGCAGATCGGCCCTAATGCTCTCCCAGCAGGAAGTTTATTGCCAAAAAAAAAAAAAAAAAAAAAAAAATCATTCTGACTGGAAAGGAAAAAAATATGCATCTTTCACCAAATCCTGTAAGCTAAGTATGTGATGAGCCATATCTCAGTTAGAAAGGGACCCACAACGAGGGCTCCTTTTTCCTCTGCCGTCTCCCTGTGTAACTCACGGAAACCGTGTGTGAAAATAAAGGAGTATAAAGTTAATAGGAGTTTGTATTTCAAAGTAGTTTGAAGATACTGGTTTGGTGCATCAAAAAAAGAGGAGGAAGAAGAAGATAATGAAAAAATGTGTGCACTTGGTTATTTTATTTTTGTAAAGATTCTGTTTTTAAGTAACCTCCGTACCTAATGTGGGGCTCCCACTTTCAGCCCACATTCCAAAACCGGTCCTTTCTTACGGTGCTGTCCACGCAGTGCTGACAGCCACCAGCGGAGGCGACGTGACGGTCACCAAGAGGGGAATTCCAGTGGTGTGGGGAGCCTCCTGAGATACTGTCAGGACATCTGAGAAAAGCCAGCCATGGTCTTCGTCACTGTTTTCCTCCTAAACATGTCTGACGGCCCCTCGTGTACGAACGGCTGCGTCCTCTGAGACGATTCTTCTGTAAGCCACCGCGCCACCTCAACATAAGGCATCGGTCGTGGGTTAGGAGGGACAAGATCCAGTATAAAGGATATTCAGATCTTCGCTGTCTTTGAAAGTGTGGCATGGGAATGGGAAATTCAAAGGTCAGAAATTCTACTTTGTTTTTCTTATTTTTCAAGAAATCAAGAGGCCAACAACAAAGATTGATAGAAATACATTTTCCTTGTCTCTTTCGCACATTATCCTAAACAGGAGAAGATGTCAAGCTGACAGGACTTCATGATGTTCTCTTTCTAAAGGTGAATGCCTTAGTCTGCCTCCTGATAGAGACACCACCTTAGAGGTAAGAGGACGAACAGACAAATCATGAAAGAGGTCATTATGAAGGACCGTGGACACTGGAAAGCATGTTTAACCTGAGGAGCAATCAAATAGAAAGGGAACCCCACGGAGATGTTATGATCCACCCATCGAATTATGACACACAAAAAATGTATTAATCACAAGAACTGCATCGGAGATGATACATTGATCCAATCTTTCTTTTTCTTTTTAAGATTTTATTTATTTATTTCAGAAAGAGAGATCACAAGTAGGCAGAGAGACAGGCAGAGAGAGAGAGAGGAGGAGGAAGCAGGCTCCCTGCCAAACAGGGAGCCTGATGTGGGGCTTGGTCCCAGGACCCTGGGATCATGACCTGAGCGGAAGGTAGAGGCTTAACCCACTGAGCCACCCAGGTACCCCTCGGGCCTCATTTCTTAGTCCTGCAATCCGTTCCATGGCTGATTCTGTGTCCTCAGGCCTCCAGGCACCATCCTGCCCCAGGGCCTTTGCACGGGCTCTTTCTTTCACCCATAGCCTTCCCCAGATATCCTGTGACCAGGCCCTTGCCTCCTCCAAGTTTCTGTTCCGGTGTCCCATTCTCAGTAGGGCCCACCTTGGCTGCGGAGTTAGCTCCAGCCCCACTGCCAGTCTTCTGAAGAGGAGAAGGGTGTCAGCACCCTTGTCTTACCGTTTAGGGCACCTTCACCCCCTGGCAAATGATTTAGTTAATTCATCACATTTTGCTTATTTCCTGTTTCTCCCAGTAAGACCAGAACTCCATGAGGGCAAGGATCCTTGCCTTTTCTTCTTTGACATGTCCCAGCTGGAGGAGAGCGGTGTCTGCCAGGTATTTAAGGACACCAACGGAACGCCGGCTCAAGGAAGGGATGGATGGGCTCCTGTCTTACATACTTTCTACAGATTAGAACTAATGAGTGACAAGTTTATAGTGTGTCTGTAAGGGGAGAGGAGTTTGGGACACGGTTCAGGGGTCTTAACGGGACCCCCCTGGCCACGGGCTTGAGGTGGCACCAGGATTCTCAAAGTGTGGGCCTGAGGAACCTGCAGCAGAATCACTCATTGTGATTAGGAAACACACAGATTCCCGGACCCCACCCCAGACTCACAGCGGTCGTGTCGGACAGCAGGGCCTGGGAGTCTGTGTTTTTAAATCAGCCTCTGCTCCCACCCCTCACACCCCGAGGGACTCACGGGTACCATGGAGAGCACTTGAGTCAGACGGGGATTCGGATCCCTTACCCGGCATTACCCAGAGGTTTGGACGTGATTATTACCTGAGTGCTGCCAGATTCGTGCAGGGTCTACACTCTGCTCGCAATAGCTGGCTGGTGGTGCTGGTGGGGGCGACGGTACCCGTGTTCCTGTTGAGGGCCAGAGCCTACCCAAGGCCAAGGGCCGTCTCAGTGCATGAACTCACCCCATCCTGTCCACAGCCCCAGGGACGAACGTTCTCGTCTTCCGGCTCAGACACCAGCACAGAGGAGGGGCAGGACTGCTTAGAGGCCCCACAATTGTGGCTGGTCTGGTTTTCTGGCTCTCCTATCTCACTGCCTTCAGTGTGATCCTAACTGCTATTACTTTAAAACAGAAATTTTTTTTAAAATCTCATTTTTCTCATCTATAATACAAAAGAAAATTGACAATGAGGTCAAATCAAATCAAGTAGGAATTATTTGAAGACGATCGGTTTTTATAAATCTCCACTTAACGCACAGGAGGAGGCTTGGGATTGGCTGGCCCTTCCTCCACTCCTCAGTGATGGTCCAGGCGCAGGGAGAGGATGAGTCCCACGCTACCTCGCTGGGCCTTTGGGGCCCGGGAGGGACCCTGCAGCCAGACCAGCTGTGGCTTTCTGGGACACTGTGGGTTGCTTCAGCTCCCTGCCACTGGGTGCACGGGCACCTGGGCTTCAAGTCCCAAAACGGACCCTACCGGGGTGCACCCTGGGACCACCTGGAAGCCCAGCCCCTTGGGCGTGGCTGCTGAAATGCCTCAAGGGGCAGCTCGCCCTTGTGCTGTGCACTTCCTGCCTCACTCTGTGCTCCTGACCCCACCCTGGGCCCTTGCACTTTGCCGAGAGCCCCCTTAAAAGTGCTTATTGCGATTCCAATAACCGCCTCCCCTCTGCTCTCCCTTGAAGACGTCATCGTGGTTTCATAAAGTAGGGCGCATGCCCGTGGGCCACGGGCCATGTCGACAGCATGGACTGTGGAGCATGGGTCCCAGCCAGGCCAAGAAGCAGGGTTCCCTGGCACTGCCCAGTAACCATCTGTGTCCATCATCCTGCAGGACAGCTTCTGAGATAATAGAATTTATTCTGCAATATCTAGTCTACTGCCTGGAGCTTCTATATGCCGAGGAGCCTGGCCAGGGGAGGCCCACTGCAGCCCTCAGCTCTCCGAGGGTCCTCTGGGCTCCCCGTGGGCGCTTCCAGGGAAAAGAGCCGAGGAAGCGGACCCACAGGCCACCTCCCACTGGAGGAGGACGAAGGCCACCACTGACGGGTCCCAGCCGCCAAATCACAGGCCACCAGCAAAAGAGAAAGAATGAGGGACGCGTGGGCGGCTCAGGAGGTGGGAGGACCTGACTTCTGATTTCAGCTCAGGTCATGATTCTCAGGGTCCTGGGAGCGAGTCCACCCCCCCGCCTCACTCACTGGGGGACTCTTGCTTCTCTCCCTCTGCCCCCCGCCCTCCCGCCGCCAGCTCTCTTTCTTTCTCTCTTTCTCAGATAAATAAATCTTAAAGAAAAAGAGAAAGAATGAAACAACCCGTGTGTGTGTCTAGTTGTTCATGTGAGTCAGGACACGTGCATTATTTGCTCATTTGTGCAGAAATGAAATTCAGGAAGGAGGCGTTGGAGCCGAAAGAGCCGGGTTCCTTGCAGGGGTGGTGGGAGCGGAGCATCTAGGCGGGAGGGACACCTCCAGGGCCATGACCTTCCCCTAGCTCTGGCTGCAGGACTAAATGAATGTTTCCTGTAAGCCAGCCAGTCAGCAAGAACCGAGGAAGAACGCCGATGAGACCAGAAACAAATGAGCCTCACTGTATCACAAAGACATAACACCACGACCTGGAAGGCAGGTGGACCAGAAAAGAACTCAGTTCTGGGACCAGTGATTTGATTACAGACTCTCCGGCTGGGCTCCGATAACAAGATGGCCCCGACCGGGGCTGCTTCAACCAACAACACTCCTTTCTCACAGCTCCGGAGGCTGGAAGTTTCTTCTGAGGACATTGGCCCCTTCATGGGGGCTCCAGCTCCTGACTTCATTTAAACCTAATCAGCTCCTGAAGGCTCACCTGCTAATAGTGTCACATCGAGGGTTAGGGTTTCAACTTAGGAGTTGGGAGGGGTGGGCGGGACCGTTGGCTCCGTCACATACTCCGAAGCTAAAGGCGAAAGGGTACCAGATCCAACTAGAAGGGTTTCCCAATGCATAAATCTGTGACAATTTGAACATAAGAAAGAATGCTAATAATAGGTGATAATCTATTGAAAAAAATAAAAATTCACAAGTCCATCTGGACACACATAAATAAACGGGAAGCAGCGTAAGCTCTTCCTTGTGGTGGCACGACCAGTGATACATGCAGAATTATGAAGTCATAAAAGCATCATGTGCCACCCAACAAAATGGTAGTCAATTCAGGCAAAAATCATGAATGCTGCACTGGATTGATGTTTGATTAGAAACAGACTATTTACGCAGTGTCAGAGTATCTCCCCACAAGAAACTTATTAATTACAAAGGGAAAAATAACTATGCAGTGGAGAAATCTGGTAGACAATGTCCCAAGGTCATGTCAATGACACGTCCATCTTTATGAAACACACACGTAAAAACCCATGAGAAATGGAGAGGACAGCAAGCATTGTGGTTACTAGAATCCCATTTGAGTGGGTACTGTCTGTGGATAGAAACCTACCCCAAGCCACTCCCTCCCCGACCCAGAAGCCTAACGAACGCAGACCCTGACGCTTGTTTCCACTGTGAGACACACACATGTGTATATGTGGGTGTGTGTGGGTATGTGTTGCTCAAAAGGCTGGAAGAGAGGATGAGCAGTCACTTTCACACCTCCACCATGCAGACCTCAGTTCCTCCTTTCAATACATTGTTCTTAAGCATTAAAAAAAGTCTTAGATCACAGAGCTAAGAAATGATGACTTTGCCCACTGTACCCGTACACCACACTGGAACACCCCGCCCTTGCCCTAGGTGCTTAGAAATTTCTGCAGATCTCAGTTCCCTGCCGCCATCCCGGACAGTCCTGGTCGGGTTCGTCCTTCCCTCCGCTCCACAGAGCTCTGCAACACGCCCCGCAGCTCTCTGACACGCCGTCCCTGCTCCTGCCTGCACTGTCTCCACACCCTCTTGGAGCTTCTAGATGGCATAAAAGTTCTTTGACTTTCCATTTTTGTCCCTATCCAGGTGCTTGAGAACTTGCTCAGCGGATGTCGGGACACAATCTTTTTTTTTTTTTTTTTTTTAAGACAGTGTTTTTTTCTTTTTATTTATTTATTTGACATAGAGGGAGAGCCATCGAGAGAGGGAACACAAGCAGGGGGAGAGGGAGAAGGAGAAGCTTCCTGCTGACCAGAGAGCCCTGATGCAGGGCTCGATCCCAGGACCCTGCCATGATCTGAGCCAATGGCAGATGCTTAACAACTGAGCCACCGGGCGCCCCCCATGACAATGTTTTCTTGATCAGTTTCCCGCAGAGAAAAACCTTAATTCTCTGGGGGTTACTTTTGATTTGGAAGGAGATTTCATGGATTTTTTTTTTTTTGTCGAAAAAGTAAGCTGAAACAAGACAACCTTCCTACAAAACTCAGACCCATTAAAGAATGTTCTTAGGAAGCTTCAATTCAATGGATTCTCTTTTTTGAGGCGTTCGGTCTCAAATTAGTCTTAAAAATCAGCATCCAGCTGATAAATCAACAGTACGATGAGTTGTTTCCATTCTGTTCCCATATTTAATTTTTTTAATTTTTAAAAAAGATTTTATTTATTTGACAGAGATCACAAGTAGGCGGCGGCGGGCGGGGGGAGCAGGCTCCCCACTGAGCAGAGAGCCCAACTTGGGACTTGATCCCAGGACCCTGGAATCACGACCTGAGCTGAAGGCAGAGGCTTAACCCACTGAGCCACCCAGGGGACCTCTTCTGCTCATTTTTAATGAGATTACTTGTGAGTTTTTTTATTCTTCTTCTGTTTTTGTCTTTCTCTTTGCTATTGAGTTATAGTTGTTTGTATATTTTAGGTATTATTCCCTTATCAGGTATATGATTTGCAATTGTTTTCTCCCATTCAGCCTTTCATTTTGTTGATGGTTTCCTTTGTCGTGGAGATGCTTGTTCACTCGACATAGTCATATTTGAATCCTTTTTTTTTTTTTTTCAGCCCTGATCTGAGATGGCTCCATTTTGGAACTCGTGCTCTAGTTCACCAACCTACCTTGTGAATATGTCACAATCTACCCATTCTTTGCCGCTGGTGTGCGTTTAGATATGGTGCTTGTTTTATGTTTTTATGTATTGGGAGGTTTTGTTTGTTTTCATGTTAGTTAATACAGCAGAAGACTTCTGGTTCACACCTTGTTGCACACATGCAAGAATTTCTTTCTCCCCCCCCCCCACAAGCTGAGTGCAGAGGGGGAGAGAGAGACTCTTAAGCAGACTCCACACCCAGCATGGAGCCTGATGCAAGGCTCCATCTCATGGCCCTGAGATCATCTGACGAAACCGAGAGTCAGATGCTCAACCCACAGAGACACCCAGGAGCCCCGGAAGAATTTCTTTAGGGTACATAATGAGCTGTATAATTGCTGGGTAGAAGAGAATGTTCCTCTTCGACTTCCATCAGATACTGCCAACTGGCTCTCCAAAATGCTTGTTCCAGGTTAGGCTTCAGCCAGCATCACCCCCTCACCAGATCTGGTCATTCTACCAACAATCACTGTAATTTCTACCAGCCAGAGACTTGTGAATTTGCCTGCACGGCCCTCCTACAAGGTAAGGATTAGCAGATTCTCCTGTTCTTAGCTACTAGAGTTTCCTCATCTTTAATCTCTGCATTTATACCCTATGCCCATTTTTCTCCTGGACTCTTTATGATTTTTATAATTACTGAGTCGTGAGAGATACATGTATGTTCTGGATACTAATCCTTTGTTAGAGCTAAGAAGTGCAAACATCTTTATCTCGTGTATGCCTGCCTTCTCACATCTAAACGGTATCTTTAGATACAGAGCAGTTTCAAATTTTCATGAGCTCAAATTGATCAGTCTCAGCCTTTATGCTGTTTTCTTCTTTATCTTTGAAAATTTTTCCCTTACTCACTGCATTGATATGATTCTATCAGGCAAATGCTTATCAAACCATCGCTGTTTTTTCCCGAGTTCCAGCCTAGGTCAATGGAGTTCGTCACCGGCTCGCCCCGCACGCCAGCTTCAGGGATCTCCGCACTCACCGTTTCCGTGGTTCAGAATGTTAACGCTGATCTAGCAGCACGTTGGTGCAAACAGCTTTGAGTTCAAGTGAAACAGTTAATACGTATGAAATCTTTTTCAGAAAGGAGACCTCTGAACTGCCCAGACATCTAGTTTGGGTTTGAGGACTTGAAAATTAACAACGGCTTAGCTGAATCCCCTTCGATGTGGGTGACAGCATAAACCCGGGCCCTGTCCCCTCCGTCTGTCTAGGCTGTTATTGTCAAAACGCCTCCCCTTCCTCCCACTACTTACACCGCCCGCTAGCGCCCATATTCGTCCCTCCCTCATCACTTAAGCCCCAGAGATGGCTTACACTGTTGTCATTCCCAGCATGTTGCGTACCATGTTAAAATGGCAGTTGGTTAAATGAAAAGTTGAAAAAACATCTGGTGAATGCCTTTGGACAGGATTGTTCAGACTTTTTTTTTTTTTTTTTTTTTTTTTTTTTAATTTGACAGAGATCACAAGTAAGCAGAGGCAGTCAGAGACAGAGGAGGAAGCAGGTTTCCTGCTGAGCAGAGAGCCCGATGCAGGGCTCGATCCCAGGACCCTGGGATCATGACCTGAACCAAAGGCAGACGCTTTAACCCACTGAGCCACCCAGGCGCCCCTTGTTCAGACTTTATATGGCTGGTAAATATTTATCTATCATTCGGAAACCAGTAACCCACCTTCCTTTCCTTTTCTGCTGGTGAAAATTCCATCCTTTGAAGTTGCAAGATATTATTTTCGAACTCTCATTCTTGCCTCTTTGCTCTTATCCTCTGAGCCCAGGGTTCTCCCAGAGGAAGGACAAGGCCCACTGGCATCTCTCCCAACCTCACTGCCTGAAAGAAAGTCCCTGTCCCATTCCCCAGCTGTGGTGCTCAGTGTCCTGAGGGGGACCCCTGGCTTGTGTTACATGTCCATCTCTCTAGACAGTCTCAGAAGATGGGGTGGTAGGAGGGAGTGTGCTGAACAGATTCTACCATGGACTCAGGGCATTCCCCAGCCAACTACTAAGGCTGGGGAGATAGCATCCCAGTGGCCTCCACTAGTCACAGATTGGGGTAGGGGTGGGAGAGAGCGATTCCCCAGAGAGGAGGGGAATTCTCCCCAACTCGTTAGAGTAAGTGTCTACTGCACGAGGTGTCAGTCCTGGCTTGGTCCTTCTAGGTTCTGTGACCTCGGAAGTCCTTGATTTCATGTGCCCTTCGTTTTAGCCCAGCATGCACTTTGTCTGACAATCCTAGTATTGTAGCAGGAACAGGGCCAAAGATTTCTCCTTTTAAAACCTCTGTATGACACTGATCCTTCCTCAAGTTTTCAAAGATACAGGAGCTCCACAGTGTACTTATGAGCCCCTGACACATAGCTAAGTGCCTTAGGACCCGTCAGCACCTGCCCTTCACCCACAGATTAGGAAGCTAAGGTCCAGAAATGAAAGTGGCTGCTGTGGGGTTAGACACCACAGAAGGCTCCCCCAAAAACATTCTGGGCTCTGTGGAGGTGTGACCTCATGAGATTTGTCATTAGTCAAAATGACAAACAACAGCTCAATGTTTAGTTGCAAGAATCAATGGCCAGATTTCTTTGTCTAATAAATAGTCGATACTTGAGCCACCTTTGGGATGTGACATGACATATTGATTCAGAGGGATTTCTAACTTTATTCAATATGAGCATGTTTTAATGACTTAGTTTTTCAGAGTCACTCCAGGACCAGGTTGCTCTTGTGAGGACCATACTGGGCTGCTGTCGGATGCCAGGCTAGGTAGGGCTCCCCAGGGCAGGGCTTTCAGAAGCACAATTTCATTTGCTTTGACACAATTCCCAACATTGCTATTAGTATCATGCAGGGATTTCACATGACTCTCCACAATCCGGAAGCAATCAGACAGGAGCTATCTCCTGGGCGGACCGCATGCGAATTGAGGAGTTTTGCCTTGTTCTCGGTCCTTGGCACATCTGTGATAGTTCCTCTCCCTGCTTCCCATTTGTAAAACAGCAAAGGGAAAAGGCAACAAGCTTGCAGGGAGGCAGCCGGCACCATCTGGTGCTCACAAGCACTGTCTGTAGGTTAACATGCTTTTAAAAAAATTTGAATCCAGTCAATCAACATATAGTTTAGTATTTGTTTCAGGGGTAGAATTTAGTGATTCATCGGCGGCATACTACACCCAGTGCTCATTCCGTTACATGCCTTCCTTAATGCCCATCACCTAGTTACCTCCATCTCTCTGCCAACAATGCTCAGTTTGTTTCCTGGAGTTAAGAGTCTTTTATGGTTTGTCTCCCTCTCGGATTTCATCTTATTTTTCCTTTCCCTATGATTTCCTTTCCCCATGTTTTGTTTCTTAAATTCCACATGGGAGTGAAATCATATAATTCTTTCTCTGATTGAGTTATTTTGCTTAACATAATACCCTCTAGTTCCATCCATGTCATTGCAAATGCTAAGATTTAATTCTTTTTGATGGCTGAGTAATAGTCCACTCGTGTGTGTGTGTGTGTGTGTGTGTGTGTGTACATATGTTGTATGTTGTACATATGTTGTATCTTCTTTATCGATTCATCTGTCAATGGACATCTGGGCTCTTTCCATATTTGGACTATTGTGGACATTGGTGCTATAAATGTTGGGGTGCAGGTGCCCCTTTGAATCAGTGCATTTGTATCTTTAGGGTAAATACCCAGGAGTGCAGTTGCTGGGTCATAGGATAGCTCTATTTTTAACTTTTTGAGGAACCTCCAGGCTGTTTTCCAGAGTGGCTGCTCCACCTTGCATTCCCACCAACAAGGCAGAAGGGTTCCCCTTTCTCTGCATCCTCGCCAGCACCTGTCATTTCCTGACTGGTTAATTTTAGCCATTCTGACTGGTGTGAGGTGGTATCTCATTATGGTTTTGATTTGTATTTCCCTGATGCCCAGTGATGTGGAGTATTTTTTCATGTGTCTGTTGGCCATTTGATGTCTTATTTGGAGTAGTGCCTGTTCATGTCTTCTGCCCATTTCTTGACTGGAGTAGGTCAACATACTTCTGAAACACAGTTGCAAATGGTATCTTAACAGAGTAACACCAGGACCTCATGTGTCACATGATAAATCACTGTTAGCTAAAGAAACATCCTGGGGTGCTGGCAGGTTCCTTCACACACTTGTGCTCAAGAAGTGTGGCTGCTCTGATGAGGAGCTCTGCTCCTAAGCTGGAAATGAGAATCGGACTTACCATTGCTCTGTTAGCAGTTATCAATGACCATCTTACACTAATACTTTGATGCCACTGAAATTCAAGCAAGCAATGAGGCTTGGGACCTTGGGTTTCCACACTATTTCACAGTAGATTATTCAGGTGTGTCTTTGACGTCTTGCTGGTTATTCCACTTGTCAGTACTAAATGCATTATTTAACTTCTTTACACCTAAAACTATCCAATACATATGGGGTATTTTACTCTTAGTGCGCTTTAGGATGACATCCTTCTAATAGCTTTATAAAGCAAATGTCTTAATGAGAGAAAACAGGCTAAGAAAAGAAAGCACCATAAAAAGAACGATTACAGAGAGTAATAACTGAGAAGAACAGGGTGACTATGTAATTCACAGTAATAAGTCCCTCAAAAGGATCACACCGCAGAAACCTGAGTTTGTGAGGGTTTAGGCCTGTGTGTGTGTGTGTGTGGGGGGGTTGGCTGGCTGCATGTGCAGGTGCACGTAGGGGGAAAGTCGGGTTTGTCCTGTTGTGCTGAGGTCTTGGGAGAGGCAGGGCCCTACCTGGCTGATATCACAGGGCACCCAGGAGGGTGCGCTCTCACAGAGGGACAGCATCATGTGATCTGGGCCAGCTAGCTTTCTCACCAGTAAGGTGAGGCTACTTCACTGCCTTACCATAGGTGGTGTGTGGGGAATAAATGAAGATTCTGAGCTCCCAGCAGAAACAGGGCTATTTAAATAAAAAGTGTGCCTTCATCAGCTTTTCTGCATTGGCCCAAAGCAGTCTGTGTTCTATGGTACTCTCCCAGGGACTCAGCAGTGCACCTTCTCCCAGATACACACCAGACCACATGGACCCAAGTCTAGACATCTACGCCTGGCGAGCCTCCTTCCCTCACCTTCCTTGACACCACTTACGCCATTAGCACTGACACCCATCCTGAGGTTGCCACAGAGCATAGAGTTTCCCTAAAGACATCATTCCCCTAGATTCGAACTTGAAATTGGAAAATCAAGGAAGCACATACTCCTCCACTGTAAAATTTGAACTCATTATAGAGTACCACAAGAGGATCAGTGAAAAAAAAAAAAAGCTACATCGGATAACCTAACATTTCCCAACTTGAAACATCTATGGAGATGGTTTTATACTTTGGTAAGCATACAAGGTACCTGGGAAGTGATTTGCTAACCCAATTTCCAGAAATCAAAATTTGATAAAACTGATATGAAACCTAGGAATCTGCCTTTTAACAAGGACCCAAATGTGATTTTAGTATATTTATTTTAAATATTTTTTCCACTTATTTGACAGAGTTTGTGAGAGAGCACAAGCATGGGAACGACAGAGGGAGAGGGAGAAGCAGGCTCCCTGGTCATCAGAGACTGGATCCCAGGATCCTGGGATCATGACCTGAGCTGAAGGAAGAAGCTCAACCCACTGAGCCATTCAGGTGCCCCTCAAAAGTGATTTCAAAGCAAATTTCTAAACAGGGTGTCACTTTGAGAAATTCTGGCCCACGGACAGGAGGAACAGCATATCTCAAGTGGGACGCCCATGACTCAAGAGGTCTGAACACTGGCCTGTGGAGGTCATGGGGACAGTGGTGTGAGCTCCAGGAATCATTCCATTTACAGATGACTCTGTGTGAACTTTTTCCATCCTCGTGGGATTTCACCTGCTGGAACACATTCAAGGTGAGCCCATGCAGATTTCTGGAGCTCTTTCTCGACATAGCTCCATCATCTCCAGCACTGAGCCCCACAAATGCCCCCCCCCCAACAACCCTTTGAAACTCTGATCTCTCAAGTCATCATGACTGCTGTGTTTTACTTGAGTTTCCCCTGCTCCCCCAAGGTCCAGAAAGTGCTTCCTGGCAAGGCCTGCCATGGTAGTTTCTTCTGCCTTGGTGACCACGGTCCAGCGCTGCATGTTGTCCAATGCAAGAAAACCGTGTGTTTCATATCTGTCCAGCTTTCATATTGTAACATGTATGGGGAGTCTGCCCCAGCTGCTCTGGCATGATCAGACATAGCATGTTCTCTTTTGTTACTTCTAAGGTCTTCTCTTTTTTGGACATATTTTTGAGTTGCATTACATGCATCTAGTTGTAGATTTATCCAAACTTTTCTTTTCTTTTTTAAAAAGATTTAAAAAATTTATTTATTTGACAGACGGAGATCACAAGTAGGCAGAGAGGCAGGCAGAGAGAGAGAGAGAAGGGGGGAAGCAGGCTCCCTGCTGAGCAAAGAGCCCGATGCTGGGCCCAATCCCAGGACCCTGGAATCGTGACCTGAGCCAAAGGCAGAGGCTAAACCCACTGAGCCACCCAAGCGCCCCTCTCCGAACTTTTCTTAATCGATGCTCATTATGCTTCCTGTATCTGCAGACTGATGTCTTTCATCGGTTCGCAGAACTTCTCAGGAGTCCTCTTCACAAATACTTCTTCTCTTCTGTGATCTTTGTTCTCTTCCGTGGACCTCCAGTCTGAGACTCTTGTTCTGCCCTCCTAGTTGTGAAATGCCTCAGTCACACTCTTCCATACCTTTCCTCTTTGTGGCCCATTCTGGGCAATCCTTTCCTGCCTGTCCTCAAGTCTAAAATTCCCTCAACTGGGTCTTATCTCTTTAACTTTTCTGTTGGGATTTTAACCACTTTAACTCCAGTGGTTAATTCTGTCATAGTTCTATGAAGATATGATTGACACACAAAAACTTGCACATACTCAATGTACAGGACTGCATGAGTTTCGGCATATACATGCACCTGTGATATCATCACCATCACCACAATTCAACAATTACATTTTAAAACAATATTCTCTTTGATCCTTTCCTGTTTTTAATATATTTTTTTTGTTTCAAAGCAATAAAATACTTACAGAAGAGTTGAACATAGAGTAAATTCAAAAACCCTTTTCCCTGAGCCATTTGACAACAAGCTCCTGACTTGATATTGTATCACCCTCAAGTACCTTGGTGTGAATTTCCAACAAGCACTTTCTTCCTACCGATTATGTACAGTCACCAAAATAAGAAAGATCACTTCTTTACCTTCCTTTCTGCCTGTCCTCAGATCCTATTCATTTTTACATATTGTCCAGTAGCAGTCATTACACTGAGAATGTTTTTCTGCTTCCAGGCACCAGGCTGTCCCTCTGTGGCTCTGCCACGCAAACAACTCCCAGGCATGTGCTCCTACACCTTTCTCATCTGGTTCTGATCCCACCTGCATGGAAGCACCCTCATAGAGCGGTGTGCTGACATCCCATCCGCTTACTGGATGAGTAGGAATGGCCCTGGCTTAGGAGTGTCTTTGACCACGGGAACTGATACATTTCATAATAGTCACCTGAATTTTTCTTATATATCCCCAAACTCAGAACAGAGCCTAAAGGTCTGGCTTCTTGACAGATGTTTAAAGATCGTTTGGTTTTCTCCAGCCAGAAGCAGTGTATCAGCCAGAGCACCTCTTTCACATGAGCAGTGATGTTTTACACACAGCTCACATTCTGACTTTATTAGGTTTCTAGAACAAGCTAAAAAGTCAACCCAAAGTGAAATCTGTTGAGAAGAAAAGGGGTTTGTTAAACCTTTACTCACAGTAATTTATCGATGCCTTCAAATAGTTCGTGTCTGTGCTCAAGTTTTTCCAGCAGGGATCTGATGAAAAAATGTACAGATTCTTGTCCTAGAGAAATTCATTTTTAGGTCTTTCATAACTGAGAGAGGTCTTCCCTCAATTACAACCTGGCTGGAAAGTATCTATGAGATTGTTTCATCTTTGGGTATTTTGTTTTTTGAATAATCCTCAAGATCACCAGGATATGTGTGTGTGTGTGTGTGTAGCATTAGATCAGCAGCGAAACCTCTTTAAGAACATATTCTGAGTTACCAAGTCCATCCTCCACTGTGCAAAAAATAATGCAAGGTGATTAGAGATTCAAACCATTTGAAATCCGGACCTGCTGATGTGCTTTCTGAGGGAGAGTTAAGCTATTCCAGGTTGCTTGCCAAGCTTATAATTATTATTTTTGGCAACAATTACATGTAGATGAATAAAAATAACTTTTTTAAATTTTTAAAAAAGATTTTATTTATTTATTTGACAGAGAACACAAGCAGACAGAGAGGCAGGCAGAGAGAGAGGGAAGCAGGCTCCCTGCTGAGCAGAGAGCCCGATGTGGGGCTCGATCCCAGGACCCTGAGATCATGACCCAAGCGGAAGGCAGAGCCTTCCGTGGTGGCCACTGAGCCACCCAGACGCCCCTCAAAATAATTTTTAAACTTACTCTTTGGTTTTTATCTTTTTGATGAAAGATAAATCTAGGAAATCTTATTTTAATCTAGGAAATCTTATTTTTTCCAAACATTTTATTATTAAAAACTTGAACCGTGTGCAGAAGCTCTCGGACTTTCACAGTTCCCGCAGTCCACCACTAGGGTTTTGCCACAGGTCCATCTTCCCACGCAGGAGGCCACTTGCTGCCTGGACTGCGGGCCGCTTCCTGGGGGTGTCTCAGCTCTCCACGCTGCCCATCCGCTCTCCTGCTGCCAGAGCCTCTCCCTAAAACACAAATCTTATAATGTAACTGCTGTTGTTGGAGCCTTCTCATACGCACACGCCCTGCAGCTTCGGGAACATAACCCACAGTCGCGGGCGTCTGGTCCTGTCCCCTCTCCCCTCGCAGCCTCCGAGCTCCTTCCCCCAGCTCGCTCTGCCGGCGCTCTCGGTCCCCAGGAAGTCCTCCGACATAGGGGTCTGCGCTCGGCGTCCTCTTTCCGCCCCGACGGCCCTTCCTTCCCCCCCGGCAGGCCCCACCGTCGCGTCGCGGAGTGGGTGAGCAGCTCGTGCGTGCTCTGAGACCGCACTGCAGCCACAGCCCCCACTGCCAACCAGCACCCAGGGCTCCCCAAACCCGTGTCCGTTCCTTGACGTCCCTCACTAGCACCTCGCCTTCTCGCCCTTGTCGCTGCTGCGAAGCGCAAACGCCCCGGACCTCCGCGATCCACCGCGCAGAGTGCGCGCGGGGCACCCGCAGCCGGGCCCAGGACGCAGGCCCCGCCTCTCCGAGCACGCCCCGCCCCGGCCCTGACGGCCCCGCCCCGGCCCTGACGGCCCCGCCCCGGCCCTGACGGCCCCGCC
>NC_081560.1:2331699-2495960 GCF_022355385.1 Mustela nigripes | reverse complement strand
GGCCCCGCCCACCGCCCCGCCGGCTGCCGGCCGGAAAGCGCGGCGCCCACTGCTGCAAAGCGCCGTGCGACAGAACCCGGGACCGTCCTACGGCCGGCAACCGCCCCCGACGCCGCTGCAAGCCCGACGGCTACAGGAGTGGAGCGCGGTGGCCGCCGTCCCGCTCGCCGTGGGCGCTTGCCCCGCGTCCCTGGAGCCGCCCGGAGCCGCCGCGCCGCGGAGGAGGCCCGCGCCCGGCCCGCCGGCCGCCATCATCCCGGCGTGCACCGCGGCGGCGGGCCGGCGGCCATGTTGCGATAGTCTGTTGTTTTCTTCCTGCGGAGCTGCGGGGCCGGACAGGCGGAGGCCCCCGGCCGCCTCCCGCTGCGCCCGGTCCCGGCCCGCCGCCCCCCGCGCCCCGCCGCGCGTCTCTGGGCCCCGGCCGGCCGGCGGCCCCCCGGCTGGCTTGGCGGGGCGACCCTGAAGGCCCGCGAGCACCATGGCGGCCGCCCTGGGCGCGGGCGGAGGAGCCGGCGCCGGAGGTACGTGAGCCGCGCCGCGCGGCGGGACGGGCCGCGGCCGCCTCGGCCCCGTCGTCCTGCTTCCCGCGTCGGGCTCCGCGCCGCGGTGGCCCGCGAGCCTGCGCGCAGCCCGGAGCCCCTCGGCGTGGCGGCCGGCGAGGCTGTGGCCTGCGGGGCCGCGGCCGCTCGGACCAGCCGTGCGGGGACGGGTTTGCGGGGGCCCTGCGGGCTCGGGAGGGCTCCGGGCCGGGCGGGGCGCCGCGTCGTGCGGGCGTGTGGGGCGGGGCGGCGCCTCGGGCCCGGGGTCGCGGGGGCCGAGCCCCGGCCGCTGCGGGCCCCACCGTCCGGCGAGCGCCCCTCGGCGCCTGCTCCGGCCTCCTCGGCGGGGCGCGGCGGGGCCAGGTCGCCCGCGGGCCCAGCCCGACCCCGGCGGTTCCCCGCTCGCGGGTCTCGGCGGTGTCGGCCGCGCGCCGGGCAAGTCAGCGCTCGTGGGCTGCGGAGCTTGGCGCGTAGCCGTGGTGCGGGGAAGCGCTGCCGGGGGAGCCCCGGCCCGTGGGGGCCCCGAGGCGGGCTCGGGCGAGCGCGTTGCCGCCGCCGCGCCCGGAACTCCGGCCAGCGAGGGCCAGCGTTGTCGGCGGACGGGCCGCGGGGACGGTCCGCCCCGCTCGTCCCTCCGCCGGCGACTCTGCGTGTCCGCGGCGGCCCCTCGTCGCCTGCGAGCCCGCGCACCTCCGCGCGGACTTGCCGGCCCGGGCCCGTGCGCGGGGCCTTCCCGGAGGCCGCGGGAGCGCGGGGGCGTGCGGGTGTCCCGGGCGCCCGCTGTCCGCCGGGGGCACGGCCGTGTGGGCGAGGGCGGGCGTCCTCGAGTTCGGCTCTGGCCGCGGGACGGTTGCGGTCTCCGAGCGCGGGGCGTGGAGCTGAGGCTCGCGCTCCGTCCCGGGCCGCTGGGCGCCCTGCCCGGACACCGAAGCCGGAGCCCTGGCGGGTTTGGGAGACCCGGGCACTGGCTCCCGGGGCCCCGCACGCCCACGCAGCCCCGCGGCGCCGGGGCCTGCCTCGCCCTGCGCAGCCCTGCGTCCTGCCCAGCGCAGCCCAGCTCGGAGTCGTGTTGTGTCGTTTACTGTCTTCTTTTTCTTAAGATCTTACTTACTTGGCGGAGATCACAGCGGCCAGAGAGAGGGAGAGGGAGGCGGGCCCCCGCCGAGCGGAGAGCCCGATGCGGCGCTCGATCCCAGGACCCTGAGGTCGTGACCCGAGCCGAAGGCAGCGGCCTCACCCCCTGAGCCCCCGGCGCCCTGCTCACTTTTCCTGGCACTACTGTGCCGTGTGAGACCGTGTAGGGAGCGCGGAAGCCCCGCGAGGACGGGAATGCTGCCCGCCTCACCGGCCGCTTCCCGAGCTCGGGCGCGCTGCGATCCGCGAGCGACTCCGCAAGGGCGGGAGCTGGGGTAGGAAATGCCCTTGCGAGTCCCTGTGTCCCCTTTTCTGTGCACATGTAAGTGGAGCATTTTTAGCTTCGCGACCTTTTCTGGTCGCAGCGAAATCATGTTTTGTTCTGCAGTTGTTTTGTTCTCCTAAAAGTGGGTCTTGGGGGTGAGGGGGGCGCCTGGGGGACGCAGTCAGTGAAGCATTTGACCTCGGCCGGGGTCCTGATCTCCGGGTCCGGGGCTCACCGCTCACGGGGCTCCCTGCTCCTCGGGGAGCCTGCTTCCCGCTCTCCCTCTGCTCTGCCCCTCGCGTTCTCCCCGTCTCTCTCTCTCAAGTCAATCAATAAAATCTTAAAGAAAAAGGAGGTCCTGGGGATCTTCCATGTCAATAGGTGGGAGTTTTATGGATCCATTATTGATCATTTAATCATTTTTCTACTGATGGGCCAAGGTCAGTTACTTCTACTTCTAAACTGCTGTGGAAGATACTGGGCTGAACCTCTGCAGACCCAACTTGGTGTGCTTCTGCAGGGGTTTCCGGAGAACCCCCACCTCTAGAGGTGGGAACACTGTGTTTCAAGTTAGGTTTATTTAAGATTGTGGTAGCTACTGCCAGTGCCCTTACAAACAGGTTGGTGCCACTTTATCCTCCCTCAGTAGTGTTGGGGGGGTCCGTTTTCCATGCCCTTTTTAAGAGTCTTTTTAATTTTTGTTCATCTTGGACAGAGAAATAACCATAAGGTTTTTAGATTTTTCTGATCTCCAGACAAGTTATGCATCTTTTTATATATTATTTTTCTGTGAGTTGTATATCATTTCACTTTTATTTTTTAAATCGGGTCATTGATCTCTTTGTTATTATTTATATATTTTTTCACTCTGTATTTTTTAATCAGAATTATTAACCCCTTTTTAAAAATTGTGCTTCCCATATAAATAACTTTGTTTTAAACTTCTACTGTATGGAAGTTTAAAATTTTTATTCTTAAATGTCACTTGGTTTTACAAGTTTTTTTCTTCTTCTTTTTGTAATGGTGTCTCTATGTCAAGAGTTCGTCTATGCTTTTTAACATTTTATGCTTCTGCACTTTTTTATATTTAGCTTTTATTTCTTGGAGTTTTATTCTGGGTGTTCTGTGGTTTTTTGGGACTTTTTTTTTTTTTTTTAAAGATTTTATTTATTTATTTTACAGAGAGAGATCACAAGTAGGCAGAGGCAGGCAGAGAGAGAGGGAAGCAGGCTCCTGCTGAGCAGAGAGCCCGATGCGGGACTCGATCCCAGGACCCTGAGATCATGACCTGAGCCGAAGGCAGCGGCTTAACCCACTGAGCCACCCAGGCGCCCGTTTTTTGGGACTTTTAACAGTTCTAATATGATTTATTGAACTCTCCATCTTTTCCATCTTCGTAATATATTAAGTTCCCATAAGTTTTTTACAATATACTGTTTCACAGGGTGTGTGTGTGCATGTATATGCAGGTACGTACGGGTAAATGTTGCGCCTATATGATGGCATGTTCCTTTTCAGAAATATCTTGATTAGTCCTGTGCATTTAATAAAAATGTACTTCAGAATCATCAATCATGTTTTATAAAGAATTCTATGGGAATTTTTATTGAGATGGCATTGAGTCTTTTTACATAATTTGAGAGTGTTTGACGTTTTTGCAATATGGGTCCTTTCATCTGATAACAAGAATGTTTCTGTCAAGCTTTTTGTTTTTGTCAGTCATCTCTACCAAACGTTTATTCGGTACCTGCTCTGCTGGGCACTAACCCAAGAGCCTGGATACATAGTAAATATACAAGAGATCCCTATCCTTATGGAACTTAAAGTAAGTTAAAAAAAAAAAAATTAAGGATTTATTTATTTCAGAGAGCCTGTGCCCTGGGGAGGGGGAGGGGGGGGAAGCAGACACCCTGCTGAACCGGTCCCCTGACCTGGGAGTCCATCTCCTGACCCTGAGATCGTGACCTGAGCTGAAATCAAGAACTTGGACGCCTAATGAACTGAGCCACCCAGGCGCCCCAATAAAATTTTTATGTAGGTCTTTCACATTTCTTGTTAGTTTTATTTTCAAATACAAAGTATTTGTCGTTGTGGGTGGCGTATGTTATCTTCGTACATTCTTATTTGTTACTGGCCTATTACAGAAAAGCTTTTTAAAAATATAATTGAATTATATGTAGCTGGTTTTTTGAATGTTGTTTTAATAGTTTGGTACTTTAGATTTTCTGGTTAGTCATACCTGCGAAACTTCTGATATTTATAGCTCTCATTTCTTTTTCTTCTCCTTGTCTCAGAGGCTTTCACTGTCAGGTCCTCCAGTATGATGTGGAGGAATATGGGTGGTGACAGGCATCTCTGTCTTGTCATCTTGTTCTGAGTTTTTTTTTTTTTTTAAGACTTTATTTATTTGACAGATCACAAGTAGGCAGAGAGGCAGGCAGAGAGAGAGGAGGAAGCAGGCTCCCTGCCGAGCAGAGAGCCCGATGCGGGGCTCGATCCCTGGACCCCTGGAATCACGACCGGAGCTGAAGGCAGAGGCTTTAACCACTGAGCCACCCAGGTGCCCCTTGTTCTGAGTTTCAAGGAGTGTTCTTCGAATGCTTTGCCATTAAATATGGTGTTTACAGGGGCGCCTGGGTGGCTCAGTGGGTTAGGCCGCTGCCTTCGGCTCGGGTCATGATCTTGGGGTCCTGAGATCGAGTCCCGCATCCCCGCATCGGGCTCTCTGCTCAGCAGGGAGCCTGCTTCCCTCTCTCTCTCTGCCTGCCTCTCCATCTACTTGTGATTTCTCTCTGTCAAATAAATAAATAAAATCTTTAAAAAAAATATGGTGTTTACTGTAGGTTTCTGATAGTGTTTTAGCAAAGAAAATTGTTTTCTGAGTTGGGCATTTAATTTTATCAAATGCTTTTTCCATATCTGTTGCGGTGATTTATGGGACCCCTTTTTCAGTGTCTTAATGTATTGATAGATTTCTAGTGCTGAACCAGCCTTGCATTCTTGGTTTCAAAACCTTCTGTGTGCTTTTTAATATATTAAATATACATTCTTTTTAACATACTGTTCTTTTTAGTATATTGTTGGACTTCAATTTTAGGATTTACCTGTGATCATAAGAAAGAGTGGATTACAGTTTTTTCCCTTTGTGTTTGTGTGTGCTTTGTGCTATCCTGTTTTTTTTTTTTTTTTTTTTTTTTTTTTTTAATGAAACGCTGGCTTCCTAGAATGAGTTGTGAAGTTTTCTGGGACAGCATAAAAAATTAAAAAAATTTAAATTAAAGTTGGAAGAACTTTTGTCTGAACAGCAGTTGGGTTTGGTAGCTCTTTATTTTTCAGTTTCTTCAACCAGTTTTGGTCCATTTAGCTTTTTAGAAATCTCTAGGTCATTTTTTAAAAGTTTATTTATTTGTTTAATCTTTACACTCAAAATGGGGCTTGAATTCATGATCTCGAGGTCAAGAGCTGCATGCTCTTCTGACAGAGAGGTCAGTTTTAATACATTTTTCTGGAAAAGTAATTTTTTATGTTTATATTTTTGAATTCAGGGTTCAACACTACCATTTCTGGTGTGTTACAGGTAAGTTTTTTGAGGCTTGTGTGTGTGAACAAATTCTTTGTTCTTATACTCGATTGGTGAATTTGGTTGGGCCTAGAATTCTAGACTTGGATTCATTTTCCTTAGATTTTTGGTGCTGGTGCTGTGTTGTTTTTCTGGCTTCCAGTTCTGCTGTTGAAAAGTCTGATGGCATTCTGATTCCTTTGTTATGTGACCTTTTTCTTTCCCTGGAGGATTTAACAATTCCTTCTCAGTGTTCTAAAATTTCCTTAGCATGGGTCTTTTGTTGCGCTTTGCATTTGGTGGACACTTTAGTGTGGAAATACGCATCTTCAGTTCTGGGAAATTTTCTTGTATTTTTCTCCCTTTCATTTCCTCTGTACATACCTGAAACTCTTATTGTTGGTTTCTAATGCTTCACTTATGTACAAAGTATAAGAATGATGAGACAGTTCCTTAGGATGCTTTCGGGAAGATAGGCAATTTGGTAGTTCCTAGAGGGAAGTGAAAGAATGCGTAACTGAGTAAGGCTGGACAAGTGCGGTGCTCAGGGCCGCTCCTGGGCCTCCGGCTTCGGCTGCTGGTGCTGCGGCGCTCCAGGCGTGCCCCGGGCTACCACTCCTACGGTAGGAGGAATTTTGTTCCTCTTTGGCCAAATGCAGTTTATCTTTAGCTGTTTCAGCTATGGCTAAATGTGTCTGCTCTTCTTGATCTTTTGGTATTTTCTCCTCTTTCTTGAAAGAACATGGAATTCTAATACTTATGCATAATACCATTTTAAAAATGCTAACAACTAAGTCAAGTCAGAAAAGACCGCGTAATTCAAAGAGTATGTGGCTTGTGCACCACCAGCCTGCAGCCTCTGTCCAGCGGCTCTGCCTGCGCGGTTCAGCACGCGCCCTGAGGAAGTGATCTCCTACCTAACCCTCGATGGGGTTGTGGTCGCCCTCTTAACACTCTGTAGAGGAAATCAGAGGGTCTGCTACTACGGTTGCTTCCTAAATAAATGCAAGAGTGCTACACTTGGTGTTCAGTAGACCTGAGTTGGTCTGGTGGTGGTGTTTACTAACTTTGGTTGGTCTCGGTTCTCACGTCTGTGAAAGGAAGACTTGAGGTTGCATCAACGGAGAAAACTGACGTGAACATGATAGCTGGCTGAAGTCCAACGAAGCCTCTGTTAAGTTCTTCAGTAGTGTTGGAATTTCTGGAGTTTTATCAGTCTCTGTTTCAGTCAGAACAGAAGCCATGCTATGCGGTTCAAGTCCGAAGCTGTTTTAATACAGGAGTTACAGGCTTACACAACCTTAGAAAGGTGGAGGTACAGCGGTTAGGAAGACTTTCTCCGATAGTCTCAGCCTGGTTGTCAGGAGTTTGCCTGGAAGTCCTGTGGCCCTGAAGACTCTTGGGGAGCTTTCTGGGGCCTTCTTGGTGTGCAGCACTGCACATGTTGACTTTTGAACCCTTCGAGTCTCGGGAAGTCACCTCTGACTCTCCAGCTCCTGCAAGCTCGGTGCAGCAGCATGGTTTTTCTGACCTCCCTCCCAGCTCCCTGACGGCCTCCTGTCTCCTGTGTGTGTGTGCGTGTGTGTGTGTGTGTGTGTGTGTCCTGCCTCTGCCACCTGAGAAGAACTGTAACGATAATTGGGACTCAGACCTCCTGCCAGTGCCTTGCCTCGCCTTGCTGTCTAACTCAGAACCCCACAAAGGCCGGGGAAAAAGCATATTCCTGCATTTCCTCTGTAGCGTTGGGGGCGACTATAGTGACCACAGTCCGCACAGCTGATACTGTGGAAGGCAAAAGAGGGATCGGTGGGGGCACTTTCTCCTTTTCTCGTTTCTTCCCCTGAGTTTCACCTGTGTAGCAGCTGATCCTCACGCGTTTTTAGGTTTTACTTTTTTTTATTCTTATTTTTGAAGGTTTCATTTTTTTAAAAGAGGGTCTAGATTCTTGGAAAAAGAAATGGGGCATCATTTCCTCTAAGTCCTGATGGGAACATCTGGTTGGCTGAGCTCAGACCACTTGGCCTCTTCCAGGCTGCCCAGGATGATCAAGAATCAAGGATCTACCTTTTACAGTTTCCGCATTGGGAGACAGAGCCCTGTCTTCCTGTGATTGACATCCAGACGCAGGAAGGGGAAATCTTGTGTATGGCAGCAGACGGTCAATGTGCAGTACGCTTCCTGAACAGATCACACGGTTCATTTTAGGGAGAACCTGTCCAGGGGCCCATATCCGTGAGAGATTATTTATTTATAGTTATTTTAGGGGTGGAGCAGAGGGAAAGAGAGAGAGGGAGAGAGAGAGAGAAGGATCTCAAGCAGGCTCCACTCCCAGCCCGTGAGCCAGATGCGAGGCCTGATCCAGAACGGTGAGATTGTGACTGAAATCAAGAGTCCAAAGCTTAACCGACTGAGCCATCCAGGTGCCCCCGGTGAGAGATCTTTAAAACGGTGACTACAGATTTTTTCCAAACAGCATGGCGTAGGGACGCTCTCTGAATATTTTGCTTGGTTACTCAATTTGGTAGTTTTACTCTGTGGGGCTAATAAACTCACTTTCAAAGGTCTCAAACAGTACCCTGATTGCTTTTTTAGTTACAGTTTAAATAAAGGGTCTAGATTAACTTGCCTATAAAATACAGAATTTGGACTGTTAGTGATTCAGAAGTTGAGTGTATCATACATGAGAATGGTGTTGACGCAAAAAGAAGGCTGAGAACCTTTGGACTAGAGCAAAGATTGGCAAACTTTATGTGTAAAGGGCCAACTAATGAACATTTTAGGCGCTGCAGATCACCTGGTTTCTGTTGCAATTACTGTTTGCCTTGTAGGTTGAAAGCAGCTGAATGATATGTTGCTGAATTGGCATACAGTGTTCCAATAAAAGCTTACTTACAGAAATAGGTAGTAGCCCAATTTGGACAGAAATAGGTGGCAGACCCTACTTGCCCTGTGGACTGAAATTTGCTGGCTCTTGGCGAGGTAATTGACTAGAACCCTGTTCAAGCTAATGTTTCTGTATTGTTTCTAATCCAAGTTTCAGGTTCCTGGAAAAGAGAAAAAGTGCTAAGTAAGGGAGTTGGGTTAGTTTCAGACCTCTGGTTGCTGTGTAAGTGGAAGGCGTGAGAATTCTAGTAGATACCTGTAATCTTGCTCTCAGGAAAAGTGCTCCCTTAGGGAAACGGAAGGAATGCTTAGCACCATGTTCGGCCTTCCAGGGAGAGTCCGCAGGTGGGAGCATGGACTGTGCTCATCCTGCCAGGCTGATCTTCCCCTTGGTCTTCAAGGTTGCATTGTTCTTTTTTTTTTTTTTTAAATTTTTTATTTATTTGACAGAGATCACAAGCAGGCAGAGAGGAGCAGAGAGAGAGGAGGAAGCAGGCTCCCTGCTGAGCAGAGAGCCCGATGCGGGGCTCCATCCCAGGACCCTGAGATCATGACCCGAGCCGAAGGCAGCGGCCCAACCCACTGAGCCACCCAGGCGCCCCAAGGTTGCATTGTTCTTGATTCGGTCAGACTGTGTGGACATCTTTTGTTCTCTTGGTTCGGCTCATTGTGACAGATGTAAACTGCAGCTTTGCAAAAAGGATTTGTCTGTGTTCGAAACGTGAGCAGAGGGAGGTGACTGTAGGAAGTATAAGAATAATAAAAACGGGCCAAGAGTTCTTGTCTTAGCTTATTTCCTAGGATTTCGAGTCACGGTTCTTTCCATCTCCATCTGTGTATTCCGTATGCCGGGGGAAGAAAATACCCTCTTGCTTTCTGCCTCAGTAGCTGTGGTCTTTGTCGAAGCACAGGTTCATCCATGCTGAGAGTCGTTCTTCCTTCCTTCTGGGAATTCTAGTAGTTTTCTGCTCCCACGGTGGCTCTAGCTGTGTCTTTGCTGCATTACTTAAAAAATTTTTTTATTTCTTTGGTGTTAGGAGATGAGATTGCTTTCTTCAGAAAAAGCCTTTTCAACCACAAACTTTTTTCCCCCAAGCTTGCCTTAATCTACACGTGGGCTGGGATTCCCAGCAGGTTTCCCTTTGGGACCTCCCTGCCCGTCGCTCCCTCCTCTGCTTCGCCCTCACGTTTGGTCGCTTTTCCCTTCCACACGGACACTGGCACATGTTGCGCTTGCTCCTGCATTAAACCCACACACAGACACACACACACACACACACACACAAATACTTTTTCTTTATCGTAAAAGGTCCCCTTCAAGCATTCAAGCATCTCTTCCATATTTGCACGTTTCGGCCAAAGCTTCTTGAGGGCCCTCTCACTTCCTGTTGACCTGTGTGCCGAGAGAAATCATTCAGTAAAGTAAACTGTGAGGAATAGCATGACAAACCTGTTAGCCTCAGAGCTGGAGTTAGCACTTAACATTTGGTCACATTTGCATCAGGTTTGTCTTTTATTTATTTATTTATTTATTTATTTTTAAAAGATTTTTATTTATTTATTTGACAGAGAGCGAGATCACAAGTACACAGAGAGGCAGGCAGAGAGAGAGGAGGAAGCAGGTTTCCCGCTGAGCCGAGAGCCCGATGCGGGGCTCGATCCCAGGACCCTGAGATTATGACCTGAGCCGAAGGCAGAGGCTTAACCCACTGAGTCCCCCAGACGCCCCAGGTTTGTCTTTTAAATGAAGGACAGTATTACAGATAAGTTCCCCATTATGTTTTCTTTGGGTGATCACAGAACTCTTCTCCAGAGTCTCACACTACCAGGAATTTGATGTGTTTCCAGTATATATTCGTTACGTATCAATGTCAGGATGTTAAATTAAGAAATACATCTACCTATATATTTGTAACCAATACATAATATTTATTTCATGCTCCATGCATGTATTTGTAACCAATACATAATATTTATTTCATGCTCCCTGCTTAGTCTGTGCAAATGTCATTTTGTATTTTTGCCAGTGGGTCTTTGGTTTAGACTTGTTAGAATGAGGATAAAAAGAGAAAGACACGTAGATTTTTGCCAGTTACTGTCAGACACAACGTTGTGTAGGATTTGTGCCATTTTGCGAGACCAGTGCTCTAACCCCTGAGCTACGGAGCTGGATTTGTGCCATTTTGCACTGTGACCACTAGTCAGAGAGAACGCCTGTGTTCCCACACACTGATCTGCAGTACACAGTCACATGCTGTAAGTCTTTGTCAGAAGTAGGAAATGATTCATAGTTTACTTTAAAATATCTTTTATTTTAAAAAAGTCCTGTTGGAAAAATTTCAGCTTAAAAATAATTACATAGTTCCTATATGTCCCATCATCTAGTTACAGCAATATGAAATCATGGCCAGTCGGATTTCGTCTGTTTTCTACCTTCTCACTCCTTCTCTCCCCGTAAAACACTTTTAACTCCCCATTACCCTGTCCCCTGGCACCCACCAGTCTACTTTCTGTCTTTATGATTTCTGCTACTCTTGGGACTTCGTATAAGAGTACTCATTCATAGCTTGTCTTTCTGTGAATGCCTTATTTCACGCAGCAGTGTTGTAGTGTTAAGGTCCGTGCGTGTTGTAGCAGGTGTCAGAATTTCCGAGGCTAAATAATACCCCGTTGTACGGCTAGACCACATTTCATTTATCCGAGTATCTGATGGACACTTCGGTTGCTTTCACTTTTTGGTTCTGCAGAGTGCTGCCGTGAACATGGGTGTATGCATACTTCTGCAAACCTGCGTTTTTAGTTCTTTTTTAAGTATACCCAGAAGTGGAATTGCCACAGCAGTCATTGGGTTTAGGGCCCATCCTAATCCAGTCCGACCTCATCCTAACAATTATATTTGTAATGATCCTTTCTAAATAAGGTTGCATTGTGAGGTTCTGGTGGACAGGTTCCTGGCACAGAGCTCCTAAAACCCTTGGAGTTTATTGTCTTTTGTATGCTAATGAATGAGTTACTTTGCGGGGGGGGGGGGGGTGGGGGGGTCACCTAGGGGGCTTCAGGATGGGGCTGGTTGCCTGAAAAACCAGCCATGTGTTTAACGGGTTACAGTTTTCAGCCTCAACCTCATTTCCTGGGAGGCTGGAGATGGAGTTCTGTCATCTTTGGTCAGTGGTTTTCCAGGCATGCTTATCTAATGAGACCGCCGTAAACATCCCTCGGTGAAGGGGTTTGGGATCGCTTCCCATGTGCCTCTGTTGGGAGGGTGGCATACCCTTGCCATGGGGACAGAGGCTTTTGCATTTGGACCTTCCTAGCTTCATCCTGTTTACACCTGGCTCTCCATTTCTATACTTGATAGTAAACTGTCCCGGTATCATGTTAGCCTGGGTTCTCTGAGGGGTTCTGTGAGTTGTTCAATTGAATTATTTAGCCTGGGGAATAGAATTATGGGTAACCGGGGCACCCCCTTCGCAGCTGACCCTCTGAAGTGGGGCAGTCTCCTGAGACGGAGCCCTTAACCTCTGTGCGAACCCCGGATTATGAGGGATTAGCACTTACGGGACTGCCGGATTGTTCAGCATCTGCCTCGTATCTGAAAATCAGAGACTGTTCAGTCCTGTTTGGTCAGCAAGTCACTCTTGCTTTTAGTATTAACAAAGGATGACTGGTGTGTCATAAGACTGATGCAGCATTTAAAAAGCCAAACTCATTGCTTTCTCCCCATCCCCAACCCCAAAATAAACCACATTTATCAGTCAGTTTACATCCCAGTAATATACCGGATTCAAAATACCGATGTTTTCTTTGACTTCTCTTTGATCCTTGTCATTTAGTGGACATGACTTGGAGTTTCTTAATGGACAGATTCTGGGGCACTTGATTTCAGCTCTGGTCATAGTCTCAGGGTTGTGGGATTGAGCCCTGAATTGGGTTCCACACTCAGTGGGGAGTCTGCTGGAGTTTCTCCCCCTCTGTCCCTCCCTCTGCTCACGCTCTTCTCTTTCTGAGAAATAGATTCTGATTGATCCATTGTCTTATTTTCCCACCTATTTACTGTGATGCTAGCCAGGATTTTTTTTTAAATTACTTGGTTTGTAGTTCTGTGTTGTTCAGACCATTGTTCATCTGTTATGAGTTCAGTCACTGCCTCTTTTCGCTGCTGGGTAATTTTTCTAAACTGCAGTCGTATTGCCTCTTAAGTGTAAGTAGGTGTCTCACAGTGATTCTTCAGTGACACGCCAAGTCTACCTTTTTTTTTTTTTTAAAGGTTTTATTTGTTTATTTGACAGGCAGAGATCACAAGTAGGCAGTGAGGCAGGCAGAGAAGTGGGGCGGGGGCGGGGGGGGGGCAGGCTCCCTGCTGCGCAGAGAGCCCGATGAGGGGCTCGATCCCAGGTCCCTGGGATCATGACCTGAGCTGAAGGCAGAGGCTTTAACCCACTGAGCCACCCAGGCACCCCTCAAGTCTACCTTTTCAGCATTTATTTTAACTGTTGCTTCTCTCCCTGAATGGCTGTTTCAAACCCGTGGAACTAGTCACAATCTTCTGGCCTTAATACGGCACGTTTCACCCTCTCTGCTGTCTTCCCTGTATGCTCATCTGCTTGTCAAAACTCAAGTCAGTGCTCAGCCTTCCTCTCTGTTACTGTAACATCAAGCTTCACTTTCCCCAGCCCCTTTCATGCTGTATGTGCTTTTGGGGGGGCTTGGAAATTAACCTCAAGATATCTCTTGGGCTGAATAAAGTTTTACTTGAATTTCAGTCATCCCATTGATTTTACTTCCGTTTTTTTTTCTTCCTTTTTTTAAGATAGATATTTAAGTAGGCTGCATGCCCAGCATGGAGCCCAGTGTAGGGCTTGAACTCCTGACCCTGAGATCAAGGCCTGAGCTGAGATCAGGAGTTGTATGCTTAACCGACTGAGCCACAAGGCACCCCTTCAGTGGCTTTTTCTGCTGATAAATTTAAATAGTATGAAACTTCATACTTCATTAAAAACATTGTACAGTCCTCTTTAAAGTTTGCACACTGTATGTTCAAACGTGTGCATAAACATTTAAAATGATGTTTGTTTGATTTTATGATTGTTACTTTTTGTTGTTGCTGTTTTTGAGAGCGAGCTCTAGCCAAGGATGGGGGAGAGGGAGAGAGAGAGACTCTAAAGTAGGCTCTGTGCCCACCACAGAGCCTGATGTGGGGTTTGATGTGACCCTGAGATCATGACCTGAGCAGAAATCAGAAGTTGGATGCTTAACCAACTGACCCACCCAGGTGTCCTGTTATTTCTGATCAGAGAAACTTGGGGTGGTTTCAGTACCATCTTTGCGCCTTTAGGATTCCAAGAAGTTTTTATAATTGTATGCTGTTTTAGTAAGGACAGGTTGTTACTCTAAGAAAGAAAGTAGGTTCTGTAAAAATGTAAGGAAAAAGTATAGAAGACAGTCTGTGATTCCATACCGAGAGATAACTGCCATTAGGGTTTTGCTTATATCCTTCCAGACACACACGCACACACACACATTTTGCACACAAAGTGGTACACTCTACTGCATGGTATTGGGGGTTGTTAGATTATTGTGGATATTTTTCCATGTCAGAAATACAGCAATTCTAGTGATAGTTCTTACTGCTGCCTCCTATAGAACTGCAAGACTGTATTTTAATTTACCTCTCTGCTTCGTCAGGTATTTGCTTGATTTCCACTTTTCCTGCTGATAAAACATTCCTTAGTGAGCTTCCTTGTCCATATTGTCTGTGCTCGCTGATTGCATGACAACAGCTTTCAAAGTCTTTTTAAAGAGTCCCCCGAGACTATCCCCCAAGGGTCCCCCAGGAGTGTTTATGAGGGCTGTTTGCATAAGAGTGCTAAGACCTGATGATGTGCCTTTTTTACTGTGTGTACATTTGCATCAGTGTTGCAAAAGCGATGGTGAGTCAGTTTGTTTCCTTAGCATGATTGAAGGCAGTGACCACAAACTGTTAGAAGCCAGGCCACATAGAAAAAAACAAGAGTTTGTTTAGGAAGATCCTTGATGAAGCAGTAAAAGTTATTACTTTCATTAAATCTTGACCCTGAAGTACATTTGAAAAAATAATACTCTTTGGGGCACGTGGGTGGCTCAGTTGGTTAAGCGTCCAATTCTCGATTTCAGCTCAGGTCATGATCTCGGGATTGTGAGATCAAGCCCTGCTTCTTGGGCTCTGTGCTGGGTGGAGAGGCTCTGTGGAGCCGCCTCCTCCTCTGCCCCTCACCATCTCCCTCCCTCTTTACAAAAAAAGAAGGTTTGTGACAAAATGGGAAGTATGCATAAGGTGTTTCTTAGGGAAGGTACTGTTCTGATTGAGTTGAGAGCTGAATATGCTGTTTGTTTTTTTTTTTTCATAGAACACCAGTTTTACTTGAAAAGACAACTGATGAAATTAGGATTATTCAGACTGTAGTATTTGGCAGATGTTTTCTTGCAAGTGACGTGAGCCTGTCTAGTCAAGGAAACAGCTGGCAGTATTGATTGCCAATGAGAGAATCCAAGCTTTCGAGCAAAAATTAGCATTTCCATTACAACTTGGAGAAGTTGTATTTGCTATGGTGAACTTGAAACCGTTCCAGTATTTTAAAGATTTTTCTGAAGAGATTGGTGGTGCTTTAAACAAATTAATTTTTGATATGGAATAAGAAAGGTGTCTGCATTTGAAAGAACAGCATAACTCAGTGAACCAGTATTTTCAAGATGTTATACAGTCTTGTGTTAAAAGATCTATTAAGAATGAGAGACATACCAGTGCATTTTTTAACAGGTGAGAATATGAAATGTTCATTGATAAGGGTTCAGACTCTGCATTGCAAATAGCCTTTGAGAAACCACCACTTGTTGAGTGTTGGTCTAATATTAAGAACATCTGAAATGATCTGAAAACACTTGATGCTCTTTAACAGCTTCACATATTTTTGGAATTGGATTTCTTTCATGCACTCAGAACAATTTATTGCAAGAGATTAAGTGCAGAAGCAGATGTAAAAATCAAGCTGTCTTCTGCAAAGACATTAAAGAGTTTGGCAAAACAAAAATTTTCTTTTTTTAAATACAGTTTTCAGTAAGAATGTGTTACGTTAACATGTAATGGGTTTATTGTTTCTTTTACAACAATTTGTGAATAAAATATTTTAAAAATGTCCTGGTTTTAATTTCTGGTACAGTAAATTTTGAAACATATGAATCATGTACATTTTTTTAAATTTAAAAAAATTGAGTATAATCAATAAAATGTTAGGTTTCAAGGTTACACCATAGTAATTTGACAACTCTGTAACTATACCTGTAAACCTTACGCTGTGCTCACAAGTTTAGCTCTCATCTGTCACCATTCAGTGCTATTGCAGTATCAGTAATTGTATTGGCAGTGCTTCCTGTGTGCATTTTATTTTATTTATTTATTTTTTTTAAAGATTTATTTATTTATTTATTTATTTATTTGACAGAGAGAGATTACAAGTAGGCAGAGAGGCAGGCAGAGAGAGAGAGGAGGAAGCAGGATTCCCGCTGAGCAGAGAGCCCGATGCGGGACCCGATGTGGGGCTCGATCCCAGGACCCTGAGATCATGACCTGAGCCGAAGGCAGAGGATTAACCCACTGAGCCACTCAGGCGCCCCCTGTGTGCATTTTAAAAGCATTTTACTCTGACCATTCTCTTTCAAATTGTAAGCAGTCTGGTTGGCGCCTTCCACTCGCTCCTTCTTGCTTTCCATATATGTTTGTGGGGTTTTTGTTTGTCTCGATCTGTTAGACTGTAACCTACACGCAGTGGAAATTTTTATCTTGTACACCCTGTATATTAGGTGTTTAGAACAATGCCAGGCATACATTAGGTGCTCAAGTAATTGTTGAATGAAGAATGCGGGTTTCATGACCTCAGTTCCGCGTAGTTTGTGCTTACCTTTCAATAATCCTTAGTTTGGAATGATTTCATAGCCAATTTTCTTGGACATTTTATGGGGATCTCTCCTTTGGAGAAGTATTTATTTTAACTGTTTTTACATAATCCGGGTTTCTAATTTTGACTTTTGTGGATTTAACTGTAGGAAGTACTTACATAGCAAGATAACAGTTAACTTTTCTTCTGGAGTGTGATGGATTGTGGGGGCAGGTTTTCCCAGCTCCAGCTGTCGTCACAATCACTGGGAAGCTTTAAAAAAACAAACATGGAAAATTGAGCCCACTGAATCAGATTCAGGGTGGGACCAGGGATTGTATAGTTTTTAACAAGGTTTCTAGGTGACTGTTACCTTGGCCATAGGGTTTTATGTCCTCAGCAGAATTGGCTGTATGGCAGTATCTGCCAAGGGCGATTGTGACCATTAATACCTTCACTGTGAACTGATGTGAAAGAAGCCAAGAGCAGACCTTTTTGCTTAGAAAATGTTGGAACTTTGTGTTCATGTTGTCAGCTAGGGAATACTCTGTTTTCATGAAGTATGTAATCTGGGGGAGGAAGGAAAACCAACACAGAAACTAACAGAAAACTAACCACAGAAACTTCAGTTATTTTATTTATTTATTTTTAAAGATTTTTAAAAATTTATTTGAGATGGAGAGCATGAGAGAGAGCGCGAGTGCATGAGCGGTGGGGAGGGCAGAAGGACAGGGAGAGGGAGAAGCAGGGCTCTCTGCTGAGCAGGGAGCCTGACTTGGGACTTGATCCCAGGACCCTGGGAGCATGACCTGAGCCAGAGGCAGATAGATGCATAACTGCCTGAGCCACCCAGGCACCCCCAGAGACTTGAATCAGTTGCTTATATTTAAAAACTAAGGAACAATCCATAATTTTGTTTTCTCTTGAAAAGTTGGGATTCTGCCTTCGCTGGGCCTGCACTCCCTGTGAATGTGGTAAAGCTCCTGTCTTCAAACTAGGTAAAGTCCTGCTAATTTGCCATCATGCCTGCCTAGTCTGCTTTGCTCATTTGTCTACAGTGAGTCTACAGGAGTCTACAATGTCTACAGGAAGTACACATTTGAGTTTTTCATCCCTGACCAAAGTTTCTTAATTATCCTTTTAAAAAGCTGATTCCATTCAAGTGTAATTGACACGCAGGAGATTGAGTATCTTTGAAACACGTAATTTCATAAGTTTGGATATCTGTACACATCCGTGGAACCACAGCCAGTCAGCGTGACGATTGTGTCATCATCAGAAGTGTCTTCGTGTCCTTTCTGATTCCTGCCTCCTGTCTGTCCCCGAGCAAATGCTGATTCTGTTCCTGATTTAACAGTACCATTTTATAAAAAGGAATCTGAGAGTGTGTGTTCTCTTTTTTTGGTCTGGCTTCTCTCAGCATAATTATTTTGAAGGTCATCCATGCTGTTAAGTGTATGTCAGTATTTAAGTCTCCTTTATTGCTGAGTAGAATTGTACCTGGGGATATTCCATAGTTCGTTGATGTGTTTGCCTGTTGATGCACATTTGAATTGTTTACAGATTCGGGCTTTTATCAATATTGTGCCTATGAACATTTGTGTACAAGCCTTAGCCTGGACTTAAATTTCTTTTTCTCTTGGGTACTTACATAGGCGTGGAATGGCTGAATCATGTAGTTGGGGGATACTGAACTTTATAAGAGACTGCCAGACTGGGGCACCTGGGTGACTCAGTTGGGTAAGTGTGTCTGCCTTTGGCTCAAGTCAGGATCCCAGGGTTCTGGGGTTGAGCCTTGTGTTGGGCTCCCTGCTCAGCGGGGAGTCTGATTCTCCATCTCCCTCTGTTCTGCCCCTGTTTGTGCTCTTGCTTGCTCTCTTGCGCTCAAATAAAATCTTAAAAACAAACAAACAAACAAACTGCCAGACTATTTTATTAGGTGGTTGTATCACTTCACATTCCTGTCAGCAGAGTATGAGCTCTGTTGCTCTACATCCTTGACAACACTTGGTATAGTAAGGTCTTAAATTTTAGCCATTCTCATAGATATGTCCTGGTGTATTGTTGTGGCTTTAATTTACATTTTCCTAATGACAGCGTAATGTTGAGAATCTTTTCATACATTCTTTGTCATAACATCCATGGTTTTTGGTGCAGTCTTGATTTAAATATTTTTCCCATTAAAGATGCTTGGGTAGCTCTCTTGGTTAAGCTTCTGAATCTTGGTTTCAGCTCGGGTCATGATCTCAGGGTTGTGAGATGGAGCCCTGTATCTGGCTCCAGCCTGGGCACAGAGCCTACTTAAGACTCTCACTCTCCCTCTGTCAGAGGATAAAAACACCAGTAGCTCCTGACCCAGTTCATGGAGTTTTGCACCAAGAGGAGTAAGCCAAGGAGACCTAGAGCTTCTCTGCTCCCCTCCCCAGCCATCATCCAGGCCCTCAGCTCCCAAAGTGAGATGTTACTCAGAGACTGTCCCCACGCATAGCACTAGTGCTGGGACTTGGGGTTTGTCCAAGGGGAAGAGCAAGGCTTAGACCAACAGAGCTCCAAAACTCTCTCAGAGGAGCCAACTTCATGGAACATAATGCAAAAAAGTTCTAGCCAAAAGGTACTCACGGAAACAGTGAGAATCCTGCAGAGAAATAACTGGAAGGAAAGTTAGAGTCAACTGTCAAAAGACAGTTCAATCATAAAGATAAAGAACACTGGCTAGTTTCTAGCCCTAGGCTGGGAAAATTCCTGGGGCATTATTGGTGTTTTTATCCTCTGACTCTCCTAGGCAGATTCTTCTGGGGCGGTGTCTGTCTGCCGCCTCTCCTCAAGCCTCTGGGCTCCAATGTGTATCCAAGAGGAAAATCTTTCATTCCAGTTCCTTGTTTTTCCCAATACAATTTTTAAAAGTGAGATAGGAGATGTACTGTATATGACACAGACACACAGTATGGGAAAAACGTAAAATGGGAAAAATGTAAAATGTCTTACTAATATTTTCCGTATTGGTTACATGCTATAATATTTTGGATATGCTAGGTTACATAAAATATGTCGTTAAGTTTTCACCTGTTAGAGTTTCATTCTTTTCACTTTTACCTGTAGCTACAGAAAACTTTTATAGATGCGACTCGTGTTTTTTTTCTGTTTATCAATTCTTTAGTATCCCTACTTTCCCTACATAAGGTCTTTGTCTTCTGTGGTAAATTCGGAAAAATGTAAAGATAACGAAAATGTTATAAAAGTATCTTTAATATTTAGTAAAGCAGTTTTTTTCCCTTTCATGTAAGTTTAGTAAAAATTTTGAAAAACTTAATTCGTAAGGAAAATATCTTACTAAAATTTATGATTTTTAAAAAAAAAAAAGTCCAGTCTGTTAGTGGTATTTCATGCCTAATAGTGTTCAGTAGCTTTCAATAGCCTACTTAGATTTTTTTAAACTTTTTTTGGAAGGGGGTGGGGAGAGCATGCCTGTGTGTGCAAGTGCACACCAGTGGGGGGGCAGAGGGGGAGTGAGAATCTTAAGCAGGCTCTATGCCCAAGCTGGAGCCAGATACAGGGCTCCATCTCACGACCCTGAGATCATGCCCTGGGGTGAAACCAAGAGTCAGACGCTCAGCCGACTGAGCCCCCCAGGTGTCCCAGCATTTGTAATAGCTGTATATGGAATTTCTGTATTGCATTTATTCATTTCGGTACTGTGTACTGACAGTGGTACATGATGAGGTAGGTCCCCCTAAGCCCCTCCCCTGTATCAGGGGCTTGGGATGGAAACTGTGTGGAGGGCAGGAGAGTCTCAGCGTGTTGGGGGATGAGTTGGGCAAGGACTCCAGCAGGGCCTCTCTCTTCCTCTTGTGGCCCTGCTAGGGCTAGTGGTCCAGGGGGCTCTTCTTCCTTGGAGGCTATGTAGACCGTAAGGTCCACTGCTCAGTTGCTCTGGTCAAATTCACTGTTGTACTAGGAATGGAGCATGACAAAGTGGTCATTGAGAACAGTGCCAGCCCTGGCACTGAATGTGGAAGAGTGGACGCCACTGTTAGAGCTGCAGGAGACAACCTGGTCCTCAGTGGAGCCCAGGGTGCCCTTGAGGGGACAGGCTTTCCAGTGCCTGCTTCACCACCTTCTTGATGTCGTCATATCTGGCAGCTTTCTGCAGGCGGTGGTTCAGATCCACGGCTGACACACTGCGGGAGGAGACATGCAGGGGCGTGCCAGGGAGCTGCTCCCTCAGCTAGCTCAGGGAGGACCTTGGCTGCAGCCTTGGTGGTGCCGGAGGAAGCACGGATGATGCTCTCTGCTCTGGGCAGCCCCTCGGCCATTACGCCACAGCCTCCCAGAGGGGCCATCCATGGTCACAGATGGTCTTGGCCCGAGTGGCCAGGCAGCTGGTGGCATAGGAGGCGTTGCTGACAGTCTTGAGGGAGTCGTTGTACTTCTCATGATTTGTGTCCATCACAAACATGGGGGCTTCAGCAAAGGAGGTAGAGATGAGCCTCTCGGCACCATTCTTCAGGTGAGCGCCGGCCTTCTCCGTGTCCCCAGAGGACTTGAGAACCTACCCAGCTCCAGCATCAGCCCATCTGATGTTGTGGGAATTTGTTCCTGGAAGATGGAGATGGGCTTTCCACTGAACACAGGTTTCTTGTTCTCAGCCTTGATCGTGCCATTGACTATGCCGCGGGCGGCCTCCTCCTGGAACACGCAGACCTTCACTGTTGTGTCTCGGGTGCAAGCGGCACTGCACAGAAGTGGCCGTCTGTCAAGTAGGAAGGAGCAGAGAGCCGAAACTTTAACATTTTAAAATGTTACGTCAGAAATTCTTATAAGAAAAACGTTGTTTCAGTACAGATCTTCCTCATCTTACCGAGTTATATCCTGATAAGCTTGCCGTAACTTGAAAATGCTGTAATTCAAACGTGTGGACCTAACCTGCTTAACATTATATTATAGCTCAGCCTGGCTTCTTTAGGGCAAAATCATGTAATGTAACACAAAGCCTGTTTTATAATAAAGTGTTAGCTGTGTTTGGTAACGTATTGAATATATTGTGCTGGTATGAATGGTGTGAATATATTGTACCAAAAGTGACAGACTGGTCGTGTGGGTACAGATAGTGGTTCGTGTATTGGTTGTTTACCCTCATGGTCCCTGCCTGCTGAGAGCTGCGACTGTTGCTGCTCCCTGCCCAGCATTGTGAGAAAGAACAGTACTGCACATCGCTGGCCTGGGGAAAAGACCCACATTGGTCATTTGAAATATGGTTTTCACTGAATGCATGTTGCTTTTGCAGCATTGCAAAGTTGAAAATCACAAGTTAAACCATTGTTAAGTCAGGGCCATCAATGTTAGAACATCTGTGTCTGTTTTAATTTAATAAGACTGACTTACAGCCAATCTCTCTTTCACAGATGATGACTTTGACCAGTTTGATAAGCCTGGCGCAGAGCGATCTTGGAGAAGAAGAGCCGCCGACGAGGACTGGGACAGGTACGGAATGACTGGTTCTTGTAGTTCGCGCCAATTCCTGTCATTCTGCCGCTTGGCGCTCAGAGATTTTTCTTTTTTTTTAATTAAGATTTTATGTCTAAGTAACCTCCACACCCAGTGTGGGGCTCAAACTCAAAACCCAAAGATCGGGTGTTGCTGCTCCACACACTGAGCCAGCCAGGCCTCCCGGCTCCACAGAGATCTTTCCCGAGGACGGTATATTGGCTCTCTGATGCTCTTTTCCAAGTGGGCCTGTCCCTGCTGCGCTGATGTGAGTGCAGGGGCACGTCTTCCAGGAAGGTGAGGCCTTTCTGGTAGGCTCCAGTTCCAGGCCTGTATTGTCTGGAGGGCCCTGTTGTTCCTTCTGTCTCTGTGTTTTTATGCATTGGTGATACTGATTTGATGGGTCCCCAGAGCTGTCATTGCTGGAGTTCTTTTGTTCTGTGGCCCACCTGATATTTGGCTGGACTTTAGAATTTTTCCCAGTTTTGTATGTGTATAATAGTCTCTCACTATAATTTAAATTTTTATTTCTCTGATTACTAGTGAACTTAGAAATGTCTTTAGGAATACACACACATGCAGTAAAGGGCTAAAACATTCACAGTAGTGATAAATGTCAGTTCTGAAGAGTGATTACTGCTGGTGAGGCGCTCTAGTAGGAGTTAGAGGGATGTGTACTGGCAGAAGTACGTGGGACACAGTCCAGGTGGCGGGGTTCTCAAATGAGGATTATTCTCTACACTTTTGTTTAAGATTTATTTATTTTAGAGAGCTCGGGGGAGGGGCAGAGGAAGAAGGAGAGAGAGAATCTTCAGCAGACTCCATGCTCAGGGCAGGCCCCACACAGGGCTTGACCTCATGACCCTGAGATCACGACCTTAGCGGAAGGCAAGAGTTGGACACTTAACCGACTGCACCACCCAGGCACTCCTACATATTTCTTAAGATTTTAAATACTTTGTTGAAAATGTAAAAATTTACCTTGTAGTTGCAGTCGGAAAATTTAATAATAGAGGTAAATAGTTCTGAATAAAAAACAGTGACCTTCTGCAGCTAAAAAGAAAATTACCTCATTGCCATTTGAAAACTGAGATGCCCCAGGAGTTTTACCGAATCCTCTGCATTGGGAGGAGAGGAACAAGGTGGTGGAGGGGTGGGTGATCCAAATTCCGTCCGGTCCCAGGAATTCAGCGAGTTATCCAACCATTCTGAACACCTACAGACTCAGCAGGAGATAGAAGAAAAGAATAGCAGTGATTCTATGAACAGAAAAGCGACCACTTTGTGGAAGGTAGGAGGTGCTGAGAAGTGAATCCAAATGCTATACGGAAGATAGACTGCCGGGGGAGGGAACTCCCATCAGCCAGCACCCAGCAAGAAGGGGAGCAGTGGAGCGCTTGGAGATTTTAGAAGTCTGCTCCGGTGAGGGACGTTGCTCCAGTGGCTAAGCGGGGGGTGGAACCCTTGCTGGGACAGTGTGGTCTTAGGTCTGTCGGGGTCACAGAAAGACCTAAGGGCCTGAGTGTGGCAGAGCACCCAAGGCTGCAGAAGATGGAGCTGAGGAGAGGCCTCTCAGCTCGGGGTTACCTTAAACCATGATCCGAGGCGCAGTCGGGCCGCTGCTCTTTGAGCACGGACCTAACAAGCAGCAGATCTGGGGAGACTCCCCTTCGTCCCCCAGAGGGAGCGGTACAGGGGTGCACTGCAGGAATCTGCTGGGTTTGGAGACTCCAAACGGGGTCGTGCGCCAGAGATAGAAACGCTCAGTCACAGGCTGGGTGAGCACAGAGTGTGGCTGGAGACCAGGGAGATGGGAGTGATTGACTGCTTTTCGCTGAGGGCTCACTGAGGAGTGGGGCCCTGAGTTCTCAGCTCCTTTGTGGCTGGAGATTGGGAGGCCACCATGTTCATTACTGCCCTCGAAAGCTGTACAGAAAGCTTGCAGAGAACAAAAGCTACCGAAAGCGAACCCGAGCAGATGACTTAGTCTGGCCCCTGGCAAGGGTGGTGCAGTTCCCCCTCGTGCAAAGATATTTGAGAATCAGTGCAGTAGGCCCCTCCCCCAGAAGATCAGCAAGAATATCCAGCCAAGACCGAGTTTACTGATCAATGAGGACTGCACAATTGCGGTGCTCGGGGAATACAGTGCATGGAACTCACGGCTTTTCCCCCATGATTCTTTAGTCTTTCAAAGTTAATTTTTAAAATTTTCTTTATTTTTTTTCTTTTTCTACTTTTTTTTTGAAATTTTCTTCTTTCCTTTTTCAACCGACATCTTACAATTCCTTTTTTTTTCTTTTAAATCAGTATAGCTTTTATTGCATCTTTAAAATATCACAAATAAGTCTGAAAAATCATCCGGCTTCTCGCTGTTTCTGCAGATGGACAACTCAGATCTTACTCATCAGCCTGCTGAACTGTTCCTTTTTCAGAAACATAGATACCATCCAAAAATTTTCTGATATCCTTGTTTTTAACAGTTGTGGCTTGCTGAATCAAAGCAGTTGAGTTCGATACAAGTTCAATGTCATTTCCTTTACAATTCCTTTTTAAAAATCTTTTTAAATTTTCTTTTTTACAGTCATACTCTATCCCTTCATTGTATTTGACCTTATTTTTCATGTAATATAAGTTTTTCTTTCTTTAAATTTGTGGGATGCAGTTTCTTCTAATGATCAAAATACAACCAAAATCTAGTGTGTGCCTCTGTTCTATTCACCAGCCTGTTCATATTCTCCCCCCCTCCCTTCCTTTTGCCCCAGTTTTGGGTCTCTTCTAATTTGTTCAGTGTATATTTTTCTGGGGTTGTTGTTACCCTTTGAGCATTTTGTTCTCTCACTCATCTGTTTTCTGGACAAAATGGAAAACCTCATCTCAAAGAACAAGATGTAGTACCGACTGCCAGGGCCCTAATCAATATGGGCATTAGTAAGATGTCAGAAGTAGAGCCCAGAATGATCATCATAAACATACTAGCTGGGCCTGAGAAAAGCATAGAAGATACTAGAGAACCCTTTCTGGAGAAATAAAAGAACTAAAATCTAACCAAGTTGAAATCAAAAAGGTTATTAATGGGGTGCAATCAAAAATTGGAGGCTCTAACTGCTAGGGTAAATGAGGTAGAAGACAGAATTAGTGATATAGAAGACCAAATGATGGAGAGTTAGGAAACTGAGAAAAAAAGAGATAAACTACCAGTAGATCATGAGGGGAGAATCGAAGGGATAAGGGATACTATAAGATGAAACAAGAGTAGAATAATTGGGATCCCAAAAGAAGAAGAAAGAGAGGGACAGAAGGTATATTGGAGCAAATTATAGCAGAGAACTTCCCTAATTTGAGGAAGGAAACAGGCATCAAAATCCAGGAGGCACAGAGAACATTCACCCCCCCCCCCCCCCAATTAGTAAAAATAGGTCAACACCCTGTTATCTAATAGTAGAGCTTTCAGGTCTCAGAGAAAAAGAGAAAATCCTGAAAGCAGCTCCAGACAAGAGGCCTGTAACCTGCAACGGTAGAAATATCTATTATTAGATTGGCAGCAGAACTATCCAGAGATCTGGCAAGCCAGAAAGGACTGGCATGATATATTCAGAGCACTAACTGAGAAATATATGCAGCCAAGAATACTATATCCAGATAGGCTGTCATTGAAGATAGAAGGAGAGAGAAAAAATTTCCAGGAGAAGCAAAAACTAAAAGAATTTGCAAACATTAAGCCAGCCCTACAGGAAATAATTGAAAGGAGTCTATTAAGCAAAGAGGGAGCCTAAAACTACCATAGACCAGAAAGGAACAAACTCAGTACACAGTAATAGTCACCTTACAGGCAATACAATGTCAGTAAATCCATGTCTTTCAATAGTTACCCTGAATGGAAATGGGCTAAATGCCCCAATCAGATGACACAGAGTATCAGATTGGATTAAAAAAACAAGTCCCATCGATACGCTGTTTGCAAGAGACTCATTTTAGACCCAAAGACACCTCCAGATTTAAAGTGAGGGGTTGGAAAACCATTTACCATGCTAGTGAACATCAAAAGAAAGCTGGGGTGGCAATCCTCCTATCAGAAAAATTAGATTTTAAACCAAAGACTATAGTAATAGATGAGGAAGGACACTATATCATACTTAAAGGGTCTTAACTAACAAGAAGATCTAACAGTTTTAAATATCTATGCCCCTAACATGGGGGGCAGCCAATTATATAAGCCAGTTAATAACAAAATCAAAGAAACACATTGACAGTGCTACAATAACAGTAGGGGACTTTAACACACCCCTCACCAAAATGGGCAGATCATTTAAGCAAAAGATCAACAAGGAATAAAGGCTTTAAATGACACACTGGACCAGGTGGACATCACAGATATATTCAGAACATTGTTCCCAAAGCAACATAATACACATTCTTCTCTAGTGCACCTGGAACATTCTCCAGAGTAGATCACATCCTGGGTCACAAATCAGGTCTTGGCCAGTACCAAAAGATTGGGATTATTCCCTGCATATTTTCAGACCACAATGCTCTGAAGCTGGAACTCAGTCACAAGAGAAAAATGGGAAAGAACTCAAGTACATGGAGACTAAAGAACATCCTACTAAAGAATGTATGGGTCAACCAGGAAATCAAAGAAGAATTAAAATATCTGTGGAAACCAATGAAAATGAAAACACAGCTGTTCAAAATTTTGGGGGTACAGCAAAGGTGGTCCAGAGATAGCAATACAGGCCTTTCTCAAGAAACAAGAAAGGTCTTGAGTACACAACCTAACCCTACACCTAAAGGAGCTGGAGACAGAATAGCAAAGAAAGCCTGAACCCAGCAGGAGAAGTGGAATAACGATCAGAGCAGAAATCAATGAAATAGAAACCAAAAGATCAGTAGAACAAATAATGAAATTAGTAGGAGCTGGTTCTTTAAAAGAACTAATAATAATAATAATTAGTAACAAGTTTGGCCAGACTTGTTAAAGAGAAAAGAGAAAGGACCCAAATTAATAAAATCATGAATGAAAGAGGAGCGATCACAACCAACACCAAAGAAATACAAAGAATTATAAGAACATATTATGAGCAACTGTACGCCAGCAAATTTGACAATCTGGAAGAAATGGATGCATTCCTAGAGACACATAAACTACCAAAACTGAATCAGGAAGAAGTAGAAAACCTGAACAGACCTGTAACCAGTAAGGAAATCGAAGCAGTCATCAAAAGTCGCCCAACAAACAAGTGCCTTCTCGGGGGAATTCTGCCAAACATTTAAAGAAGTATTAACACTTACTCTCCTGAAACTGTTCCAAAAAAGTAGAAATGGAAGGAAAATTTCCAAACTCATTTTATGAGGCCAGAATTACGTTGATCCCAAATCCAGACAAAGACCCCACCAAAAAGTGTTACAGACCAATATCCCTGATGATCATAGATGCAGAAATTCTCACTACTAGCCATTGGGATCCAACAGTACATTAAAAGGATTATTTACCATGGCCAAGTGGGATTTTTTCCTGGGCTGCAAGATTGGTTTAGCATTTGCAAATCAGTGTATTTACAATAACATTAATAAAAGAAAGAACCATATGATACACTCAATAGATGCAGAAAAGCATATGACAAAGTACAGCATCCTTTCTTGATCAAAACTCTTCACAATGTAGGGATAGAGGATACAAACCTTAATATCATCAAAGCCATCTATGAAAAACCCACAGCGAATATCATTCTCAGTGGGGAAGAACTGAGTGTGCTTTTCCGCCTAAGGTCAGGAACACAGCAGGGCTGTCCACTATCACCACTGCCGTGCAACATAATACTAGAAGTCTCAGCAGTCAGACAACAAAAAGAAACAGGGCATCCAGATCGGCAAAGAAGTCAAACTCGCACTTTTCGCTGATGATATGATACTTTATGTGGAAAACCCAAAACTACTAAAACTCATTAAGGAATTCAGTAAGGTGTCAGGATATAAAGTGAATGCACAGAAATCAGTTGCATTTCTATACAAGACAGAGGAAAAAGAAATTTAAGGAGTCAATCCCATTTACAGTTGTACCCAAAAGCATAAGATACCTAGGAATAAACCTACCCATAGAGGCAAAGGATCTGTACTAAGAAAACTATAGAGTACTCATGAAAGAAATTGAGGAAGGACCCCCCCCCCCCGCCAAAATGGGAAAAGCTCCATGCTCATGGATTGGAAGAACAAATATTGTGAAAATGTCTATGCTACTTAGAGCGATCTACACATTTAATGCAATCCCTATCAAAATACCATCAACTTTTTTCAATGAGATAGAACAGATAATCCTAAAATTTGTATGGAATGAGAAAAGACGCTGAATAACCAGAGGAATGTTGAAAAAGAAAACCAAAGATGGTGGCATCACAATTCTGAACTTCAAGCTCTGTTACAAAGCTGTGATCATCAAGACAGTATGGTAGCGGCACAAAAATGGACACATAGATCAGTGTAACAGAATAGAGAGCCCAGAAATGGATCCTCAACTCTATGGCCAACAAATCTTTGACAAAGCTTGAATGTCCAGTGGAAAAAACACAGTCTCTTCAACAAATGGTACTGGAAAAATTGGACAGCCATATGCAGAAGAATGAAACCGAACCATTTCCTTATACCACAGACACAAATAGACTCAAAATGGATAGAAGACCTCAGTGTGAGACACGAATCCGTCAAAATTCTTGAGGAGAACACAGGCAGCAACCTCTTCAGTCTTGGTCGCAGCAACTTCTTCCTAGACACCTCTCCAAAGGCAAGGGGGAGAAGGCAAAAATGAACTGTTGGGACTTCATCAAGATAAAATGATTTTGCACAGCAAAGGAAACAGTCAACAAAACCAGAGACAACCAATGGAATGAGACAAGATATTTCCAAATGACATATCTAAGGCTAGTATCCAAAATCTGTAAAAAACGTAATCAAACTCAATACCCACAGAATAATTCAGTCAAGAAATGGGCAGGAGACATGAATAGACATTTATTCAAAGAAGACATCCAAGTGGCCAACAGACCCATGAAAAGGTGGTCAATATCACTTGGCATCAGGGAAATACAAATCAAACCCTCAGTGAGATACACCCTCAACACCAGTCAGAATGGCCAAAATTAACCAGTCAGGAAACAACAGATGTTGGCGAGGATGAGGAGAAAGGGGAGCCTTCCTACACTGTTGGTGGGAAGGCAAGCTGCTATAGCCATTCTGGAAAACAGTATGGAGGTTCCTCAAAAAGTTGAAAATAGAACTACCCTAGGGTCCAGCAATGGCACTTCTGGATATTTACTCCAAAGATACAATTGTCGTGATTCAGAGGGGCACATGCACCCCAATGTTTATAGCAGTAGTGTCCACAGTAGCGAAACTATGGAAAGAACCCAGATGTCCATCGACAGATGAATGGATGAAGAAGTGGTATATAGATATATCATGGAACACTACTATCAAAAAAGTGGAATCTTGTCATTTGCAACAACGTGGATGGAACTGGAGGTTATCATGCTAAGCAAAGTAAGTCAATCAGAGAAAAACAGTTATATGATATCACTGATAAGAGGAATTTGAGAAACAAGACAGGAGATCATAGAGGAAGGGAGAGAAAAATGAAACAAGACGAAGCCAGCGAGGGAGACAAACCATAGGAGACTTTTAACCGCAGGCAACTAACTGAGCATTGCTGGAGTGGAGGGCCTTGGGGGGGGATGAGAGGGTGCTGGGTGATGGACATTGCAGGGGCGGAGGGGGGTATGTCATGTGGTGAGTGCTATGAATTGTATCAGACTGGTGAACCACAACCCTGTACTCCTGAAACAAATAATACATTGTATGTTAATAAAAAAAGGAATGCCATTAAAAAAAGAATACTTGGGGCACCTGGGTGGCTCAGTGGGTTAAACCTCTGCCTTCAGCTCAGGCCATGATCTCAGGGTCCTGGGATCAAGCCCTGCATCGGGCTCTCTGCTCAGCAGGGAGCCTGCTTCCCCTTCTTTTTCTGCCTGCCTCTCTGCCTACTTGTGATCTCTCTCTCTCTCTCTCTCTCTGTCATATAAATAAATAAAATACTTTAAAAAAAAAGAATACATTAAAAACTATATGCATTAAAAACTTAGCGCCTACATGACGTGGTTATTCTTCAGTGGCTTGAAGGCAGTCTGTAAGGAATCACTTAAAGCGCACAACAAAATCTACATAAGAGAAATGGCCCTACTGCAAGTACTGATGAGTAATTTTGTTTCGGAGATTTTGATGGGGAGCTGAATAAAAAATATATTTTACTAGTCATTCACCATTTGAATTTTCTCTTCTGTCAATTGTCTATTCGTATCTACGTGTATTTTTCTTATGGTTGTTTGTCTTTTCCTCATTGGTTTTAGGGGCTCTTCATACTTTCTGCGGTATAAACTTTTGTACTTGGAGAGCTCTCCTCCCAGTCTGTGCCGTGTGTCCTTGAAACAATAGCCTTGAGGTGGATTTTTTAAAAATAATACAATCAAATGTATGATCTTTCCCTGTATGGCATTTATTATTTTTTAATTAAAGTATGAACAAACACAGTGTACTTTGGAATCATTTTCAGACTTGGAGGAAAGTTTCAGGAGTGACACAAACATTCTCATGGGCCCCTAGAGTCCCAGTTGCCTCCCGCCTCGTCCGTTGTCCTCTGTGTCCTCTGCACACCTGCTCGCCAGTGTCCCCTGCCCCGCCCCTGCACAGTGGTCTGAGGGCATCGGGCCATGTGCTTCCCGTGTGCCGCAGTATGTAGTGTTTCTGGTGTGCTTCCCAAGAACAGGGGCATTCACTTACTTAGCCCCAGGAGTGTTCCACAATTGTGAAGTTAACAAACATAGAATTGTGTTTTTTATTGTACAGTGGTTATTCAAGTTTTGACGGTTTTCCTGAAAGTGTGCTATAGCCAAAAATGAGTTTCTTTTTTTCTGGTTCACGTTTCAGTTCGGGATCATGGAGTGCGTTTTGTTCATCTGGAAGAATTATGTATCCTTGTCTCTTATGACTTTGACATTTTTGAAGAGGACAGGCTCGGCACGGATTTGCAGGTGTCTCTGCAGAACTAGATCTCAGTTGTGTATTTGGTCAGGACTCTTGTCACCAAGGCTGTGGCCTTTCCGAAGGCATCACTTACAGAGGCGTGTGGTGAAGGTGCTTTCCACTATCTGTCCTTATGAAATTCGTCCCTACCCTGTGTTCTGGGATGTTTTGTATGTTCCTGTGAAAATTGTGAAGTGTTTTTATTTACTTTTTATAGTTAAGATACATAATTTGCCTGAACTTGATTAAATTGATTGATTTTCAACTTACTGAGAATTTCAAGAAAATGTGAAAATAGAATAGTACAGTGTAGCATCATTCAGCTTCAACATTTATTGGTACAAAGTCAGTCTCCTCATATCAGACATAAGTTCATCTGAAAATATTTCAGATTGTATTTCTAAAACATAAAGGCTTTACAAAGACAACCATAATAGAGGTATATTTTGAAAAACTCCCTGAATGTCAGTGTTTTATTACTGCCGGTCTCCTGTAAGTATCAGTGTGTCGCACGCACAGCACGGCGTGGGGTGGGTCTTGTGTGCTCTGTGCCGCCTGTGCGGTCCACAGCAGATCCTCGGTGGCATCTGACAGGTCGGTTTTCCGACCGTTGTTTCATCTGTAGGTTTTCATGCATCTGTGTTTTAGTTCTCTGCAACTTTTTGAAGAAACAAAGTGGTTTGTCTTGTGGAGTTTCTGCTTCTGCTGGTTGTGTCCCCTGGAGTGTTAGTGGGTTCTTTTTGTTTCCTGCTTTTCTGAGAGTTAGCAGGTCTAGAAGTTGATGGGAGTAGGTTGGAAAATGGGCAGGAGGAGGGGTGACCCGAGTGACCTTCTGCAGGCTGCTGGGCTCCTCGGAAGTACCGGGCTCCATTCCTTACTTCGGTGCACCAGTTTTCAAAGTAGTGGCTCAGTTCCTTAGTCGCCTCCTAAGGGGAGTCCTGTTCTTGAATCCTTTCGAACTAACGGATTTAAATACTGCACGTGTATTTTGATGCATCGCGGTTGTTATTTTTATTAGTATTTGAACCGCTCTCCTGTCTGGTCAGAGGGATTTGCAGTTGTCAAGAAGTGAGTTGGCTTCCTGCGCTGGTGGAAACTGGGCTTGGTGGTGAGGTGAGGCCGACTCCGGTTTTTCCTGTCCTTCCTGGTGTGAACGGCCGCTGTCCCGGCGCTGCTCACCAGCACGTGCTTCCTCTCTCCGTACACCTTCAGTGCGCGTTTGCATGTGGAGGTGCTGTATCATGTGTTCTTCTGTATTTTAAAATCATTAAACAGCCTCTTGCATACACTGGATGATCGAGGGAGAAATTTGAACGCTGAGAAGCGGCAGTCAGGAATCATTCTGACAGCGCTCGCCGCGATGGCGCGTCAGTGGCGCATCTGGAAGAGGCTGGCGCCATTGTTGCACCGACACCTGAAGTTCTTAGGCTTTTCTGGAGGATGTGCTCGTGTCAGTGTATGTCTGGAGAAAGCTGGCCTGCGCGGGGCTCTGGCCGAAGTCCTGGCATGACGGGGCCGGCGCAGGGCGGGGTCAGGGAAGCAGGAGGAGCTGGTGCGGTGGGCGGAGCAGCGGGCCTGGGGCAAAGAAGGGGCGTCCTGGAGCCCAGGGGGCGTCGCAGTGGCGGCAGTGGGGGGACTGGACTGTGCAGGAAGGGGGAGGGGGAGTCTCTCTCCTGTCGCGTCACCCCATGGGCCAAGGCCGTCCAGAAGCAGAGTCCAGGAGAGCCTGCTCGGGTCTTCCCGGAGAAAGCTTCCGGGGACCGGAGCGGGCCGCGAGCGGAGGAGGGTGGCCCGGACTGCGCACAGGGTCTCTTGTCACTCACACTTGCGGTTTTGACAGGCTGCAGCCCCGAGGCTGAGCACAACATACTTGCTTCCTGAACGGGTCCGTCCGGGCGCCCCTGTTTGCTAGTCAGCGTGACCTTGCTGTCCGAGAGCCGGCTGTCCCGAATCCTGAAGGACGGCTGCCAGGCGGTGGTTCTCACTCACGTCGTGAGGCGGGCGAGGGCCTGAGGGGGTCTCGCAGCTGAGTCCCGAGGCCCCTCAGTGGTGCCGCGCTGCGCCGCTTTCCGCGCACACCTCGGCCGCCCTGACCGGCGGGGCGCGGCGGCCCGGCTCTGTGCGCGGGCCTGGTCGGGCTGGTCACTCCCACAAGTCCCTCGTTGGTTTTGGGGACAGTTGGGGTGATTTTGGTAGTGCTTTGTATTTTATCACTTTCTTTCCTTTTGCACACATCTTTTGTAAGGGTCCAGCAGGTGAGGACAGTAGGGACGGCCGTTCGCTCTCCGTGTGGGGTTTGGGCCTAGTAGTTAGGGTTTGGACCTGGAGCTAGAGCCACTCAAGGTTCACCTTTTGACTTTGCCGCTTCCTCGCTTGGGGACCTTGAGCCAAGTATTTAACATCTCAGTGTCTTTGTTTTCACATTTTGAAAAATGGGAGATAATGTCAATATGTACGTGATGGGATTGTCACGCCAACAAAAAAGCTGATACCTGTGAAGCACTTAGAGTGGTCCTGGCACATGATGTGCTCAGTGGGTGTGCACGATTTCCAGCTGCAGTTTATGTCTCTTGTGGTTGTGTGGCCCTAACTTAACCCTCCTGTCTCCCGTCCTGCCGTTGGCTTTGGTAGTCGCGGAAGCAGCTGTTCTCAATCTCCCTATACTCCGTTCACTTAGAACCGTTAGCGATCCTTTATCTTCTTTTTAAAAATGCTTTTGTTTTGGAAAAATAAGTGGTCATCAAAGACTGATTTTTTACTTCTGTATACATCCCTTGTTAGCAAACAGTACAGAGAAGTGTCTAGATTTTTGCTTGTATCTTTACCAAGGTCTTTTTGTATTCTGGTTTTAAGAGTTGTCCGTATCCCCTGGGCGGATGCTGTTGCCTTTCATTTTCAGTTATTTTGATGGCCTGGCGTGGGTGCTTGTCTTCAAAGGAGAGAGTGTCTCTGGTCATCTAGAATCCGTTCTCAAATGGGGTTCCTGTCAGTATGGTGACTAGGTCCTTTTTCCCTCACTCACAGAAGATGATTTTAACACTGAAGATGCAGCCATTGTATCTGAAAGTGATAAAGGGGATTATTGGAAATGCTGGAGGAAGTGCGTGTTATTCTCTGCCCGTCGTCGTCTTATTCATACCGGTGTGTGGAAGATTTTCCCCACGGGTAACTTCGTGTCCTCGGTCTGTCCCTGCTGCGTGACTTCGGACAGTTATTTAATCTCTTATCCTTGTTTTCTTTATAAAATGAAGGTAGCGGATCTATAGAGAGTAACAAGTTAACAAAAAGGTGTTCAGTGCAGGAATGAAAAGATGTGTTGAGTTATTTCTGGTTCTAAAAGGCAGTGTGTAGAAACAGGCATTTCTGTTCCAAGTCCAGGAGGCATTCCTGTGTATTCTGGTATTCTGCAAAGTAGCATACTATGAGTGCACATGGTTTTTGGATGAAGTTGTGCCCCAAACCTACAGAAATTTGTAACCAGAGTGCTTATAAAAAAAATTAATAGCCCTAATAAGAATCGTGGTACATTTGCACCTGTAAGCCTAGTCTGATTGTTTTCTCCTTCTAGATGTCCTTAAAAGGCATTTGTTCCTAAGACACTGGGTTCCCCAGCGCTAAGAATATAATTCAGCAGTAGCTATCCTCATCAACCCCCGCCCCATACATACAGTGGGGGATTTCTTTAGCTTTTTGATCTGGTAAGGGTTTCGAGTTTAATTGTGACATGATGTACTCCTGATCACTTCAGAACATAACCATGCTGACAAAACAATTTCAGACTGCTGAAGGACTTGCCATGTTTTACAAAGATAATTCTGTTAGTCACGATGATTTACTTGTATGCTCTCATCAGCCTTGGTTTTTGGTGTTTTGTTTTTTTTTTTTCTTCTTCATCTTTTCCAGTTTTGCCATTTGATGAGTGTCAGATGGTCTCTGGTTTTGGTTTTAATTTTCCTAGTTAATGACGGTGGATAGGTTTTTCAAGGCAGGAGAAAGCACCTATTGGAGTTCCTTCTTTGACTGATTACTGAACAGGTCCAAGAAATAGAGATCTCCTATTACGTGAAAAACCGAGATCAGAAGTCTAGTGAGAGCCATCTCCTCTAGGAGAGCCTCCCACACTTAAAAGACCACAGGTTCCCTATACGTTTGAAAATGTTCTCAGGATTAATAAAGAACAAGGGAAGCATAGCAAACTAAGCAGGAAAGTACCCACATCCTGAAGTCCCGAGATTTCCCAGTGATCTGCAGACTTTCCAGCGTTGTAGGAATAATGCATTGGCCTTTTTTTCTTTCTCCCCAGCGAACTTGAAGATGACTTACTTGGAGAAGATTTGTTGTCTGGCAAAAAGGTAAGAAATCGAGGTCTTCCTGAAACCGGCCTCCAGCTGCTTCATTGTACTCAACATCCAGGAATACATCTCATGAGTGCGATGTGGTACTGACTGGAAGGTTGGGTGCAGATTACAGTGTTGGGAATTGAATCATCTTTTAAATATACAGGTTCCTTTCTCTTTAGTCTCTTTGTAACAGTAACTTCTTATTTTTTTTTTTTTTAAAGATTTTTATCAGTTTATTTGATAGACAGAGAGAGATCACAAGTAGGCAGAGAGGCAGGCAGAGAGAGAGGGGGAAGCAGGCTCCCTGCTGAGCAGAGAGCCCGATGCGGGACTCGATCCCAGGACCCTGAGATCATGACCTGAGCTGAAGGCAGAGGCTTACCCAGGCGCCCCGTAACAGTAACTTCTACCTCAAGTGGTCGGTCCTTTCATGCAAATATTTTTGCTCTCACTCAGTCGGAGGCACTCTAGGAGGTATTGAGTATGTGAAAGCAGCAACATAGAACCCCCACTCACTTGCAAGAAAACTAGCATTTGGAGACTAATAGTTTGCATTCCTTTTTTGAAACTTTGGACAAGCTCAATGATAGCTGTACTCAAATGTGACACAAATGAGAATAAAAGTCTAAAACCTAATGCAGGTTTTTCTGAACCTTTTTGATCAAACAAAATTTCTCAGTAATTAACTCTGATACGTGTGTATCTATATATAATGTCTATATATAATGTATATGTATGTTTATATTACTTTACCAATAGCATTATAAAACATACATTAAAAATAGAAACACAAATCCAGAGATTAAAGTGAAATAGTGAATTTTTATTTTATTTATTAACAGTTTAAAAACATTTGCTGTTCTTACTAAATATGGTAAGTTTTTTATGTTTAGTTTTTTAAAGTCTTAAGATTGTGGTCTTTTTTTGACTGTCCACAGTTACTGTGGGTGATAAGGTCTCATTATTTGCCTGATTTATTAGCTCTGGTTATATTTTCCTTTTAATATCATAATAAAGCTAATGGAGATCTTTTAGTAGGAGAAGGACCAGTGTTGCCATTTTCTTGTAACTTAGTGTGTTGCATTATTAGCTCTTTCACTGATACATGAATCTATAATAGGATACTTTTGAGGTCACTTTCTCTGTCCTGTTTCTTACTGCGTCCCTGGCCCCCAGTTGATCTGGCTTCAGCCTGCCTCAGCCTTTCCTCCTCTAAGGGGCTCTCATCACCTATAACTCTCAGTAAGAATTAGTGGAGGGGCGCCTGGGTGGCTCAGTGGGTTAAGCCTCTGCCTTCGGCTCAGGTCATGGTCTCAGGGTCCTGGGATTGAGCCCCGCATCGGGCTCTCTGATGGACAAGGAGCCTGCTTCCCCCTCTCTCCCTGCCTGCCTCTCTGACTACTTGTGATCTGTGTCTGTCAAATAAATAAAATCTTTAAAAAAAGAAAAAATTAGTGGAGTTCCCTGTAGATCCACTTGGTCTCATGAGGAAATGTCAAAATGCTGAAAGTGGAAAACCTGTGAGATGGTCCCTTAGCCTTCCCTTGTTTGAGGGGCTCACTCTCTGGCCTCCGGGTGCCCTGCATGTTTCGTGTGATTTGGGTGCAGGGCTAGTCCTTCCAAGGTCACGGTCCTGGGAAAGTGCTGCTGTTTTCTTTGAGACTCAGTGCTAATTACTTTGCACATCTTTGAAGTGCTGTCACTGAACTTGGGAGTTCACTGCCCTAATATGAACATGGTTTTTCCCCTTTGTGATTTTTTAAGATACTTCAGTGAAGAATACCATTAGATGTTAAAATGTTTAAATGTGGTGAGATATTTTTACCTAAGTTGGATTTCTATCCTCGGGTGAGCCTGGGGCAGCATAGTTTTTGCCCCATATCTCTGTCAGGGTGACCCACCAGCCCTAATAATTCCTTTTGGTGAACATTTGTCCCCATCCTGTGAAAGCTTTGGTCGGGTCTCTTACCAGTAAAGATGGAAAAGCACAGTTTGGTTTGGACAGTAATGCTGACTCTTCTGGGAAAGTCATCTCACTTTCTCTTCCCGGACTATTGATCGGTGTGACTGGCCTCCTTTCCCATGGAACAGGAGCGTGAGAGGCTCTCTCGGCGCGAGCGCCCGCAGCCACTTCGGTCAGTTGGGAAGTTTGTCTGGCTGGGAACCGTGTGTGCTCCTCTCTCCTTTCCTCCCCTCTTCTTTCCTAACGCTATACCTTGTAGGAATCGAAGAGCTCAAATAGATAGGTGTAAAAGAAATGATGAAGGAATAAACAGATATAAGCCCTCATGACATTTTGCCATATATATTTCTTTATATTCTTTTTTTCATATATTTTTTTAAGATTTTATTTATTTATTTGACAGACAGAGATCACAAAATAGGCAGAGAGGCAGGCAGAGAGAGGGGGAAGCAGGCTTCCTGCTGAGCAGAGAGCTGGAGGGATGCGGGGCTCGATCGCAGGATGCTGGGATCATGACCTGATGCGGGGCTCGATCCCAGGACCCTGACATCATGACCTGAGTCAAAGGCGGAGGCTTTAACCCACTGAGCCACCCAGGCGCCCCTTTTGCTTTATTTTTAAGTAGAAATCAAGTCTCTCTTTCCTTTTTCTATCTTTACCTTTTTCCTAATATGAGGGCATTCAGGGGGCCTCTTTTAGAGGGTGTGGTACTTTATGTATAATCTGAAAGTAATTTGAATATGGGAGCAGAGTGTGAAGCACACCCGTGTAAGTGTGCAACGCTGGGCTGTGTTCAACTTAACAAAACCTGGAACTCTAGGAAGTTGAGCAGTGACAGAAACACTAGGCTTCCTCCGCCTGCTGGTGGGATGAATGCACAGGCCTGTCGAGCGCAGGGGTGAGGCCCTGAGCCAGGCATGTTTGCCTCCGCGGGTCATCTCTGTTGACAGACCGAAGCTCTGTTGCCATCCCTTACCTATCAGTCTGGTAATCTGGCTATTTAAGATCTACTTTATCCTTTTTTTAAGATTCTATTTGTCTCTTTATTTGAGAGACAAGCGCATGAGTGGGAAGGAAGGGCAGGGGGCAGAGGGCGAAGCAGATTCCCCATTGAGCAGGGAGCCCAACTCCTTGCTCAGTCCCCAGGACCCTGGGATCATGACGCAAGTCAAAGGCAGAGGCTTAACTAACTGAGGCACTCAGGTGCTCCTAAAATCTGCTTATTTCTAAAATTCTGTTTTTTTTTTAAGGTTTCAGTGTTAAAATTAGTAAAATTTTTTTTAAAGTTTTTATTTCAATTCCTGTGAGTTAACATACAGTGTAATGTTAGTCTCCGGTGCACCGTGTGGTGGTCCGTCACTTCCTTGCACCACCCAGTGCTCATCACAGGACGCGCCCTCCTCAGTCCCCGTCACCTGTCTCCCCCTTCCCCGCCCTGTCCCCCTCCGGTGTCCGTTTGTTCTCTGTAGTGAAGAGTCTGTTTCTTGATTTGTCTCTTACTTTTTCATTCTTCTTACTCTGTTTCTTAAATTCAACATGTGAGTAAAATCAAATTTAGTCAAATCTTATGGATACCGTTCTTTTCCGTGTGAACGATAGGGAAAAATATTTGTAGGATACTGCCAAGGGACTCTTCCTTTTTCCTTTTTTGTTAGATTTAGAATAAATGTGATCATTAGGCCTGTTGCTTCCATACCGACTTGACTCTGCATCTGAACGTTTGTGTGCGATCACAGGTAAACCGTACGTGGGGTTTCCCAGTTGTCGGCTGGTGGTATCCAAGTGAGGTAGCTCACGGAATGGCACATGCTCTAATAATAGGGCTGGAAACAGTATAGTCCATGGGATTTTGCACATTTGTAACAGGTCTCTTTGTGGAAGTGGCATGCATTAATTAGATTTCTTACTTTGATCAGAACCAGTCAGATTTGTCAGACGAAGAGCTGAATGACGACCTCTTACAGAGCGATAATGACGATGAAGAAAATTTCAGGTATTCATTATTAGCTCATTAAAAATTTTCTTTGTTTAACTAAATTGTTAGTAACTGGAATTTATAATTATAATGGAGTATAATTGATAATGTGATATTGTATCTTCAACATGATTTTATTTTAAACAGGATATTAATATACCTCTCTTATGTGGAAGCCATATGTATTTTGTGTAAATAGGTATTGGTCTTGTGTTTGGTGACCTCTGTAAGTTCTCTTGACTGCAGGTTATGAAAACTCAGTAAAGGTATGTACTGCTCTTTTTTTTTTTTTTAAGGTTTTATTTATTCATTTGACAGAGACCGTGAGAGAGGGAGCACAGTAGAGGGAGTGGGAGAGGGAGAAGCAGGCTCACCGCTGAACAGGGAGCCCTATGTGGGGCTTGACCCCAGAATTCTGGGATCATGGCCTGAGCTGAAGGCAGGCAGACACCTAACCACTGAGCCACGCAGGTGCCTCTTTACTGCTCTTCTTTAAAGAATTCCTTCATTCGGGTGGGGGCGGTGGCCTTAGGCTCTTACTACTATTGGCTGCAGTTTGATGTTGCTTTTTATTTTAAGCAGTTTTTGTTTATCTGTAATCTGTTTACTCAGTTGCCATTTTGGAAATTCCTTTGGATTGTACTTTATTTTTTTTAAAGATTTTTTTTTTTAAAGATTTATTTATTTGAAAGAGAGAGTGTGAACCTGAGGGGTGGGGTGGAGAGGCAGAGGGAGAAGCAGACTCCCTGCAGAGTTGGGAGCTGGATTTGGGGCTGGATCCCAGGACCCATGAGATGGTGACCTGAAGACAGCTGCTTAACCAGCTGAGCCACCAAGATGACCCTGGACTGTACTTTGGACTCTAGTGGACTCTGTGAATGTAATTGTTTCAGTGAATGTAGTTATTTTTGTCTTTTTCGGCTGTTTAAACAAAACAGTATGAGCTGGGTAGCTCATAACAGAAATACATTTCTCACATTTCTGGAGGCTAGGAAGTCCAAGGTTAAGGCATCAGCATGGTCAGTTTCTACTTTCTGGTTCATAGGTGGCGCCTTCTTGCTGTGTCTTCACAGGGTTGAAGGCTAAGGGAGTTCCTGGGGCTCTCTCTGTAAAGCCACTGATCCCATCAGTGGGACTCCAGCTTTTTATGACCTTTCTGATCATCTCCCAAAGGCCCCACCTCCAGGTACCATCACTCTAGGTGTGTTATGGAGTCAGCAGGATGAGTTTTGGGGGATACAGATATCCAGTCCACAGCGATCAGTGAATGTCTTTTTGTTGTTGACCTAGTAAGCTCCATTATTAGAGGAAGAGGTATTTAGTATCCTCGGGCAGGTGGAGTAATTTTTTCAGTGTTAATGAGGAAAGCTTTATTGCGAAAATTCAAAGAGACGTCCTTCAGTTGTAAGTGAAGTTAATAAACATATATGCCATTTATTATTGAACTACAGATCTGTAACAGGTTTTCTAACTTAAAGTAACTTTTATGGATAGAGATACGGTTTTAAGTTAGTTTTTTCTCCCAGTTATTTAAGTGTCCCAGTTCCATTCTTTGATATCATTATTATATTTTGATTTTTTGAATAGTTAAGTTTGCCCTCGAAATGTGACAGTTTGGAGTTTTTCGCCAAGTAATGTCTTCAGGTCTGTGTGATGTATTGAGATTTCTTGTTAGGATTACATACCTCACTTATATGTATGCACTTAGGTTTTTTTTGCAAAATTTTGCACTGTAAGTGTTGTTTTCTTGCAGTTTACTGTTTGGCATGTAGCTGTTCTGATTCCATGGGTGGAATAAGATTTTTTTTTTTGCAGTTTTAAAAAACCCTCCTTGGTATTTTACTCAAATTATAAACTAATTTTTTAGAAATTGGTGATTTGTACAAATTTTATTTGAATATTGAAGTGCATTTTCACACACAGCTTTAATATTTTGATTTTTGTAAAATAGGAGTTTATAGTTTGCATCATAGATTTAAAAGAACAAACTAAAACTCGATTTCTGATGTTCTATTTATAGAGTAATATTCCCGTTTTTGCTTTGGGATCTTGGAAAACAGATACCACCCTTTTCTTCCTGGAAGTTAGAGTGCAATACGGTCTGTTTGTTCCAGTCCTGGCGTTTTGCCAGTGAGACTTGGTTCCCCATCTGGTCGATCTGATTCTTTCGGGCAGATGACCCTCAGCAGACGATCATGCGGGTGCCGTCTGCGTCAGGAACGTGGGGTGCGGGCTCAGTACGGCACGCCGAGCTCTCCTGTCGGTCACCAGTGGAGTAATGTGGGTTTCTAGGTCCTGGAACAACTTTTCACCGGTCACGGTTATTGAGGTAGTGATTCAGTTTTGGGCTTGATTCTCACTTGGCACCTTTCTTTGTATTTTTGTTCTCTTTAGTTCTCAGGGTGTCACAATTAGTTTAAATACCACGTCTGGCATGGTCACGTCATTTGAACTGTCTGACAACACCAACGACCAGTCTGGAGAACAGGAGTCTGAGTATGAACAAGGAGAGGATGAACTTGTCTATCACAAATCCGACGGCTCCGAACTGTATGCTCACGACTACGCAGAAGAAGGGCAGTACGAAGGCCAGGACGCCGAGCTGCCGGACGACCACATGCAGTATGTGGAGGAGCACGAGGAGGCGCAGCTGTACAGCGACGAAGTGTTGGACATCGAGATCAATGAGCCTTTAGATGAGTTCACAGTGAGTCTCCCTCCTTTGTGCGGCTGAAGATAGCATGGCTGCCTGGGCCGAGGTTTCTAGACTGATTTGAAATCTGTTTCCCTCCCTCGGGACGGAGGGAAATTAGACCTTATTATCACTGTCTGCCAGTTTCTTTATCTGAGCTGTGACAAAGTTTGTGTTGACAGCTTGTTCGGCTGGAGGTAATGCCCCTTTGTCAGTCTGGAAGGCTGCACAGAGTCTGACCTTGAGGACTGCACCTTAAGGAAGAAAACAGCTTTGTGTGGTGGAGATACACTGTCAGTTGTTAGAAGTACTTAATGCAGGGCTTTTATCCAGGCTTTAGACAAGATCTGATAAAGTCCTTCCAAGGTGAAAAGATTATTGACCTGCTAAAGACATCTTTCAGGTGCTAATATTCCAGAGTGATTGATGTCCCGTTCATTCATCCTTTTTTGTAGCTGAGAACTGTCTAAACATGAATAAAGAGATTGGAGGTTAGTTTTGGAAATGTCACACATAATTTGTTATCTGTAATCAGGAAGCAAAGATGGGGCTGATTTCTGTTTCAGAAAGGTGGTTTTGATAGGTGGCTGTTTTTAAAATTGAACTGTCAAGAAAGCAAAAGGTACTAGTGGAAGGCTGCTCATCTGTCTTAATGATTCATCATTAAAAGATACTTGTTTTTAAAATAAGCACTTAATGACATTTGTGTGGGAAGGACGTGATATCCATGGGTAGAATCTTTGGGTTTTCATGATCCTGCAGTTCTAGGAGGTGTGCGGTCCTCTGGGCTGCCGGGACTGGGTGGAGCATGCAGAGTTAGGGGAGTAGCTTTGCCTTTAATCTCTTAATGTTTTTATTCAGAAGAAGCTTGCTTTTGAGAAAAAATTCCAAAATCTTAATTTTGGCCATGGGTCATACATATATAACGAATGAGAGTAATTTTGAAAGAGATTGTTTAGTGGAACCTTAGAATATTTATTTCTGATCATAATTGTGTTTATCTCAGTAGTTATTTTTAAGATTTGATTGGTTTTGAATGTTTTCTGACACTTCAGTAGATAATACAGTAATGAAAAAATGTTTGTCATTTTGGTACCTAGAATCATGTAAAAGGCCTCATGGCTGCTTGTTCTTTTGATAATGGTAATGGTTTATTTTGGTAATAAATCCTTCACTGGTGTGGACAAGTTCTCTTCTCGTTTACTGGTGCGTTTGTATACTATCTGAAAGTGGGGTGCTATACATTTAAAATGATTCTTAAAGATGAAGCCAAGATCTTTTAAAAATGTACCTGGTTATTCCCTGGTTAGAGCGTTTTATTATTTCTCCTGGTCTCAGTAAGAAAAGGTGACCGGTTGATGGTATGTGGGTCCTTTTCCCTTGTAGAGTCAGCAGTTCAGCACTTCTGTACTGATGTCCAGGCACTGGGGGCACCAGTTTTGCTCACAGGAGACCGAGGCGTGGCCCCTGCCTTCCGTGCACTTAGAATTTCGGGGAGCAGATCCGGGGGGAAAGTGCCTGCTTGACAGCACGAGTGTGCGGCGTTGGAGCTGTTTCTCACTGTGGCCTCCCGGCCAAGTTTGTTGTGCAGAGAATTCTGGTACGTCAGGACTGCCCTCTCTTGTGTTCCGTTGTCAGACAAGAGAAGAGGTTGCATTTAGGCTCTGGGTTGTGTAAAATCCAGCTTAGTTCTCCGACGTCTTGTGGTCTCGGAGTTCCGATCCGAAAGAAAAACGGTGCGGTGGTTCAGTGCCCCACGGTACTTTCCCACATCAAAATGAGAATTGTTTTCAGAATTAAAAAAAAAAGCCTTCGGCAGTTTTGCTTAGAATTTTTGAGAGCGTCCTCCTGTTTTCGCAGGGAGCTGTGTGGGAAGGCGAGGCGAGTGTCCCGCGAGCCCCCTCTGCGCGCCTCGGCGCCGGAGCTCACGGCGCGGCCGCTCTTCTCCCTTCCTGTCCCTGTCCACTGGCGGCTTCGAAGCGGCAGCCGGGGCTGGAGCGTCCCCTGCCGTGTCTTCGGACTGGGGCTCCGGCTGGGGAGCGTGGCGGGCTCCTGGACGGGCTTCCTCAGGGGAGCCCAGCAGGCGGGCGGCGGGCGGGGGCCCCTCGGTCCCAGCGGCATTTTAGCGTATCGGATGGTTTATTCACTGTGTGTCGTGTCCCGGGTCGGATGGTTAACTTGTCCCCTCGAGCTAGAACCCCGCTCGGTGACATGCCGAGTGTGAGCACGTAATGGGTTTTGGGGCGCACTCTTGACACCGAGTGGGTGCGTTTGGCGGATGGCCGGGAATGGAGGCCGGGAATGGAGGCCGGGAATGGAGGCCGGGAGCCGCCTTGCCAGGGGCACGTGGGCGTGGGCAGAAGCGGGGCCGCGTGCGGGCGTGGCTCAGAGGACCACCGTGCCCGGCGGCCCTCGGGTGCCGTGGATTTTGCCAGTCCTCTTCTTGAGAGTGACTTGGGACTTGATTTAAAAGCTTGTGCTCTTGTGTTAAGAGACGGTGATCCTTGTTATTTGAGAAATATGAGAAAATGGTCGGGGATGTATACTTTTACGCACAATCTTTTCAGGGTTTTTAAAGCTCCTGTAGATGGAGAGTTCATAAAACACGGGTCTGTCGGAACAGTTTCAGACTGGGAGCTCGTGTGAAGGGCTTGTTTCTTGGGGAGGATCCAGTGGCATAGAGTATTCTCCGTTGTGTCTCAGCTGAAGATTCTGATGGCCGCCGCTGGCCTTCCTCGAAGTCTAACCGTTCTGTCAGTGAATGGTGAGGGGTGACAGTTCTCTTTTCAACGGGACGGTTTCTTATGGAGAGTGAGATGCAGTGTTCAGGCAGCCTTGAGAGACACTTGTGGGACCTACGATGGTTTGTCCCCTTGAACGCAGCTGGTTTCTTTGGGGATCGCAGGGGCGGCTTCCGTGTCGCGCGGGAGCTTGCCTCAGGTTCTGTCCGTGCCCACTCTCGCTGTCTTGCAAGCAGCCGCTGCTGTTCCGGCGGATGCTGGCAGGGTCAGCTCCCCCGCGCAGGACCAGAGGTTCCTGTTACTTGACCGTAGCGTGTGTAGGGACCCTTCCTTCTCTTGGAACCATCTCGAGCCCGCTGTCTGCTTCTTTCCATATGCCCTTCGAGGGAGGTCTGCCCCTTACGTGTCGCACAGAGCTGGAACCACCCCTCCGATCGAAGGGATGCGCTGAGGGAGAAGCAAATTCAAACGCCATCTCTAACCAAGCTCCTGTGTGGAAGTGAACGGCTTATGCTTTTGTTGCCTTTTACTGCTGTAAAAATGGCGCACGGTGGGTGTGCTTCGGCTCCCGTGCCGCTGCTGGGCTGCACCGAGCGAGCGCAGGCACCTTCTCTTGAAGGCTGCTGTCCCCGAGCGTGGGCTCAAAGGGCGCTCGGGGGCTGGAGCGCAGCTGTGGCACTGACCTTGGCTGTGGCGCTGGCCTGCCGCTCCCCGTCTCAGTAACGCGGGCGAGGCCGCATCGGCTGCCCGTGCTTCGTGCTTTCTGCTTTGTCCGGTCACCGCGCTCGTCACGTTTGCTAAAATAACGAAGCATGAGTCGTGAAGATGAAAAGTGCTTTCAGGACCCGGAGCGGTATGAGGAGGACTTACTTTCTCTTTAATGGCTGTCAGGATGAAGAACGCTTGTAGGCTTGTGGGCGGCGGGGGCTGCGAGGGCAGGAAGACTGTGTTGCTGAAGATGAATTAGATGAGATCACTGACCCCCAGGTTGCTCCTGAAGCGGAAGAGGTATTTGTTCATCTTTTAAAAAGAGTCCAAAATTTTGATGGTTTTTTTTTTCTTCCAGATTTAAAATGAGCCTTTTTTTTTTTTTAAAGCATTAGCGAAAAGTTGATACATGTCTTCTTTGAACTATGTGTGCAGAAAAAGCCGGCGCTTTCTAGAGTCTTTGGATAGTGAGTTCTGGTGAGCTGTGATTTCCACTTAGCTCTTTGCCCTGGAAGTGTTAGAATACTTCAGTGTTTTAGGGGGGCGTGGGTACAGATCTTTAAAAATGTCGTGTATGTGTTAGTGCTTTGAAAGGATTGCTATAATCATTTTAAATCCGTTGATGTTCATAGTTAAGAGCATTCTTGCAGAACTACGTCCGGGTTCGTATTTAGGTGTTCCCTTGCTTGGGTGGTTGGGTGAGAAGCTGGGCCCCTGCTCTCAGGGAGCGCGCGCTTTCATCCAGGAGAGGGGAGACACGTGGGCAAGTTCCTGTGACCGAGGCCTAGAAGAAGTGAAGTCCGCCAGCGCGCGCTCCGGTCCCTGCTTCGGGAGCTCGCGGAGGGGCCCTCTGGTTGGGACTGGGTCTCCCAGCGCATGGGGAAGGGCCGCGGGGAAGCGTTGAGGCTTGGCGAAGAGGTGAGCTGTGGGCTAGTCTGAAGAGATGTTTGGATGAACAGAGGCGGCGTGAGGCGTGTCGGGCTTCCTAGATTCGGGTTTCCGACGACCTGCGGACTGGCCTGGTGGGCCAGGCCTGTGAGCCGTGAAATCATTCTGTCGCCGTGCGATCTGTTGGTTTAGAAACGGTTTTTCCTTACTAATTTTTTTTTTCTCAGTTACTTTCCTTAATAACTTTTCCTCCCTTTATTCCAAAAGATCATGAAAAGTGATACTTAGTGGCTTGGGTCGTCTGCTTTGGGTACTTAGGCCAGCGCTTTAGAAACTCCGCGCACGGAACTCTACTTGCCCTTCCTTTGCCTCCCATGGCGCTGTGACCGAGTGTGGGCACGTGTATGCTGCGAGCACTTCGCAGGACATACCCTCTCTCCTCCCTCGCAGGCCAAATTTGACTTTCCATTTTGTGCCGTCTGTCTCTTGCTATTTGAAATAATTTGAAACTTAGAGAAAAGATAAAAGAATAGGATGGAGAAATCTTTACCCAGATTGTCCAGTTGTAGAAGCAGCCAGGACAAGGAGCCAAGCCAAAGCTGAAGGAGATGTTCCGTGAGAGATGGTTCCCTCCTCGTGGCCACTCTGTGCCGGCTGTCCTGAGCCACTGCCCCGGGTTTGGAGAAAGCAGAGCTGTACGCAGGTGAGCGCTCTGTGTGCTGGAGGGCGTAGAGCACGTCTGGGTCAGACCTGTGAGAGGCTGATTCAGGCAGAAGACATCTAAGAAAGAACCCTGAAGACATCAGGAGTGGAGAGAAGGGGGGGGCGCAGTTAGGGAGGTGCAGATATCATTCCCAGTGGTGAGTAGTTGAGATGGAAACCTAGTTCGTGTCCTGCTAGTTTGTGGGATTTTGAGTTTGGAAAATTAATTTCATTGATATTTGTCGTAATTTATTCTTTCGGTACTTTAAGTAGTAGTCTCTTTACCCTTTGATGAGAATATATTTATAGGACATTTTAGGATGAGAAAAGTCTAATGATGTCTGGAGATACACACTTTTTGTGTGAAGCAATCAAAGAAAAGCAGGGTTACCCTTGCTTGGCTGCCTTCTGGAAGTGCTTGTTTTCTGGGTCTGACTGGTAGATCTAGGTATTTCAGACTTTGATTCCTGAACCGTAGTCATAAAAATATTAAAGCAAAAGTGGGTTGTTATTATTAAAAAAGAATGGTAATCTTGCCTTCGATTTTCAAGTATCTTCTGGAGAGATGTCTTTGGAGGAACATTAATGATTGGACCCAGCCTTAAAGGAAATGAACTCATAACCTGTCTGCGGCTAATATGACAGAGTATCTCAGAGACACGTAGAAAGGATTGCTCATTTGGGGAAAAGTTGGATTGCTCCCTTATACCTTACATCAGTGTGGATCTCAGGAAGATTGAATCTTTTAGTGTAAAAAACAACCAGACATAGACTTGTTCATCTGCATATACACATACGGAATGGTCAGCGGATTAGAAGAAATCATTTTAATAATGGCAACCGAGTGGCCTTAGGCTTACCTGCAAAACTGAAAACTCAGCAAATGTGAGAGCTAATTTTTTTTAACACTAAAGTCAAAAAATTCCAGAGGGCATTTCCGATCTGGTGTAGGCCTCCTCAGGTAATCGTGTATAGGCTTCTTTTTGACGTGCATGGTAAGTTCTAGGGCTGCCTTTCTTACTGTGGTCTGCATCCAGACTGTGGGTTGCTGGAGGCCCAGAGGGGACCATGCCACTGCAAACCCACATCGCAGAGTTCTCAGGTAGCCCGCGATAAACATCTCACAAGTTAGGCCTTGGTCACATGGCCATAACCTACGGCAGGGAAACTGGTGAAGACAGTGTGAGGTGACAACGTGTTCAGCCAAAACTGGGAGTTTTATTATTAAGGACATGATAGAAAATGAGGAAAAACGAGCACAAAGTTGTCTTGGTTATTACCCTTCTACTCTCGGTAGTAAAGGAAAAGAGTGATTTGATCATCTGTAAATACCCCAAAACACCATGAAGAGGTTCAACAAATGACAGATTTGGGAAATTCGCATGTGAGCCTAAAAATTAATATATTTAGCAAAATTAATATATTCCGCACATACAGATGAGCATTCCTATATAAAGAAGGGTCAATAATACGGGAGAGCAATCCAAAGAGAAGAGAAGCACATGACCACTACACATATAAAATATAGTCAACAAAATAAATTAAAATGGATAATTTAACCTTTTTTAATACTGGCAGAAATCAAAATGACTGGTCAGATTACAGTCTCATTCTGTTAGGAGACCATTTTAGAAACGTTAACTGCCCAGAGACACTTTTCTGGAGGTCTCTCATGTTTCAGCCTATTTTGTGAGCGAAGCACAGGCTGCCCCTTTGTTCTCAGCTAGCTTTTCAAGCACACACACAGTCTTAAAAGATGGAGTATCTTCCTCTGGGGCCAGGGGCAAGTGTGCTTTCTGTTTCTTGTAACAGACTGGGGGTCCCTACACTCAGGGTCTCTTTTGTAGCTCAGCCACTGTGTTCACACGGCACCTGGGAATCCGCTCCGGGAGCCAGCCCCCAAGTGACACTGTTCTGGATCAGAGGGACGCCTTGTCCTCAACTGTGACCAGGCTCTGATGGCTTCTCACAGCCTCCGTGAAACAGTGGCAACTGCCTCACTTGCTTGCTGGAAGGGGAAGATTCGCACGCCCTCCGTTCTTCTCGGGGGGATCAAAGCCTCAAGGCCTTTCGGCTCAGTAATTCCCGTTGCTGAAGTCATCTGAGAGAGTTCATCTACCTGTGTTGGAAGACGCGCACTCCAGTCCGCTTGCAGCCTCAAGTGTAGAGTTTTCTAGAGGGTTAAGGGGTGGCCGGACTTCTTGGGACCATGGCTTACTTGCGGATGCGCTCGCTTTCTGTTGGGCACGTAAAGTGAACAGAGGAAGACAATCCAGTTCCTCCCCTAAGTTCCCTGTAACTTTGCACATCTAAGTGTGTGTGTGACTCCACATCTGCATGGGTGTGGACAAAAATGCTGATAGTGGTTACCTCTCGATGGTGGGATTATTTGATGCTTTGTACCCCAAATACTTCAGAATATTTTTGCTATGAGCAGAATAACTTTTTTTTTTTTTAAGATTTTATTTATTTATTTGACAGAGATCACAAGCAGGCAGAGAGACAGGCAGAGAGAGAGGGGGAAGCAGGCTCCCTGCTGAGCAGAGAGCCTGAAGTGGGGCTCGATCCCAGGACCCTGAGATCATGACCTGAGCCGAAGGCAGACGCTTGACCCGCTGAGCCACCCAGGCGTCCAACAGAATAACTTTTTAAAATTGGGACCCAGGATGGTTAAGATTCTGACCTGGAATTTGTAAGGCAAAGATTGCATTTGTTAACTCCTGTGATTTCAAGTTGCTGAGGTCCCACTTGAAACATTCTAAGGTTTGTTTTCAGTATGAATCTTTTTATAGAGCATAAAGTAAACTCTCCTCCAGATTGACTAGTTTCTTTTTTTATGCCATCTGTGAGGAGGTAGAGTATTTGCTTTTTCCTTCTAAGCTGTATGTCCCAAAATTTAATTTTAAATTTAGTATTTGAAAGTATTTTTAAAAAGTTACTCTTATATTTACTTTCTTATTCTTCTGTCCTTTTATGGTTGAGGTTTGCCTTATTTTTTTGTTGCTTAAAATATTTTTTTTTTTTTAAGATTTTATTTATTTATTTGACAGAGAGAGATCACAAGCAGGCAGAGAGGCAGGCAGAGAGAGAGAAGGAAGCAGGCTCCCTGTGGAGCAGAGAGCCCGATGTGGGGCTCGATCCCAGGACCCTGAGATCATGACCTGAGCCGAAGGCAGCGGCTTAACCCACTGAGCCACCAGGCGCCCCTTTAAAATATTTTTAATGCATTTGTATTTTGTGTGTTTAGTGTATTTGTTTCATGTTTTTAAGTATATTTTAAATATATTTACTTTCCTATCCTCTGTCCTTGCTGGTTGCTTCAAGTTTGCCTTGTTTATGTCGCTTGTTTTGTCTGGACTGGAAATCCTTCCCCACGTGCTTCGCTCCCAGGCCTTCTGATAGTCCTTGGAGTCAGGTAACGTGCTGGTCGCGGCCCCCGCAACGCCCCCCGCCATGAAGATCTCGGGCTTGTCTCCTTTCTTGTAGAATCCCTGAGATCTGCCAGTCTCAAATACCATTATTGAGCATTTGTGCGTGGTGCTGTCTTAGGTGTTGAAAGGTGGGTGTCCCGTGTCACATGCTGTCGTAGTACGTTTCGGAACTTTCGCTTTGGAGAGCGGCTCTTCCATCTTTTTTAAAGAAGCCAGAAGAGAGTCCTGAAGGAGGAGTGACGGGTTTGGCCTGCCACGGTGCCTGTGTTTCGGTATCCATGCAGCCTTTTCATCCAGTTGCTCAGGCGTCTGCAGGGGCTCGGCGAGCCAGCTGTTGGCGCCCAGCAGCGGCGCGGGGCCGGGCTCTGGGGTGCGCTGAGAGCCCAGGAAGGGAGCGGGGCGCCGTGGCCGCTTCAGCTCCTTGAAGTCTGCGTTGGCGGCGTCCGCGCCGTGCGGCGGGGAGTCCTTTCCGTGGGCAAACCTGCCGGAGGCGACACCTTCACGATCGTGCGTGGTCGCAGCCCGGACGTGCCTGCGCTCGCGGCGGGTGACGAGGACGTGATCATAAAGACGCCGGGGCCGGTTGTGCTGGTTGTCGTCCCCTGCGGCCAGCAGGCCTGCCGCGTGCGCTGCTTTCCTCCTGTGGAGCAGGAGCGACGAGCAGGCCGAAGAAGTCTGCGCCCTGTTGAAAGCGTTTACTCTGCGCACTGGGAGGCCACTGGCGGTCGGGGGGGCACATCCCGAAACGTGCCGTTCGGGGTTTCGGTCCGAGCGTTCGGGGTGCCGCCTTCCCTCTGCTCGGAAGCCGTTCTGTGACCCACGGCGCTCCCCCTTCTGTCCTGTCAGCCCTGACTCCGCGGAGGCAGTGTTGTTCTTGTCACCTGAAATAGCCTTTCCTACTCTAGAACTTCACGGGAACAGAATCCTTACTCTGTGTCTCACGCCCGTGTTCCACGTAATGTTTCCGAGGCTCATGTAGGTCGTTGTACATGTCAGTAGTTCACTGCATTTTAGGGATGTGCCATACGTGTTCATTTTCCCGATAGAGGAGATATTTGGGTGGGTTCCTGCCTTCCTTCCTTCCTTCCTTTTCATCTTTATTTATGGGGCGCCCGGGTGGCTCAGTTGGCTAAGCCTCTGCTTTCGGCTCAGTTCATGTTCTCAGGGTCCTGGGATCGAGGCCCGCGCTGGGCTCTCTGCTCAGTGGGGAGCTGCTTCTCCCTCTACTTCTGCCTGCCTCTCCCCGTTTGTGCTCACACTTTCTCTCCCCTGTTCTGGCAATTCAGTAAAGTATATATAAAAAAGATCTGTATTTGTTTGAGAGAGAGAGCGGAAGCAGGGGCAAACTCCCTGCTGAGCAGGGAGCCCGATGCGGGACTCAGTTCCAGGACCCTGAGATCATGACCTGAGTTAAAGGCAGATGCTTCACTCCCTGAGCCACCCAGTCGTCTGGGTTTTCTTTTCTTTTTCTTTTTTTTTTAAAGTCATGGATAATTCAGCTATAAAGATTATCTTACGTATCTTTTAGTGGATGTATCTTTTCATTTTCCTTGGTATTAACTATGAATGGAATTACTGAGAGAGTAGAAGTTAATTCTATGAGAATCCACCAAATGGTTTCTCAGAGTGATGCTATCATCTTGTGCTCCCGCAGTCTTTGCCTGAGAGTGTCCGTTCGCCGTCACTCGTGGTGTCCGTCCCTCCCATGTAGATCTTTCACTGGGTGTGTCCTTGCACGTTTAGTGTGCGCTCCTTTGATAGCTGATGATACTGCACGCCCTTGCTGGTGCTGATTCCACTTCTAGATCTTCCTTGTGTCCATTTTTAGTCTTTAAAAAATGGGTTCTTTTTAATCTTTGACTGTGTATGCTGTGCGTAGTCTGTATATGCCACATAGAGAATATAAATTATCTGTATATGTTCTGCATGGAACATTGTCTAAAGCTCCTGTCTGTGTGTTCTAGGTAGATATTTTTCCTTTTTTTTTTTTTTTTAAGATTTTATTTATTTATTTGACAGACAGAGATCACAAGTAGGCAGAGAGGCAGGCAGAGAGAGAGGGGGAAGCAGGCTCCCCGCTGAGCAGAGAGCCCGATGTGGGGCTCGATCCCAGGACCCTGACATCATGACCTGAGCTGAAAGCAGAGGCTTTAACCCACTGAGCCACCCAGGTGCCCCTAGGTAGAGTTTTTTTAAAGATGTTTGTTTATTTGAGAGTGAGAATGCACAAGAGGGAAAGGGAGAGAGAATCTGAAGCAGACTCCACACTGAGCACAGAGCCCGACGTGGGACTCGATCCCACAGTCGCAAGATCATGACCTGATCGGAGCTGAGAGTTGGACGCTTAATTGACTTGGCCACCCAGATGCTCTTAGATCGACACACAGAGTATAGACAGACAGGTGTTTATATGTATAGTGGATATTTTCTCTGAGCCTGTGGCTTCTGTTCTAATTTTCTTAAAGGTATCTTTTCATGAACACAAAATTTTAATTTGATGAAGACCAGGTAATTCTGTGACCCAAGAAATCTTTACCCCAGAGCTGCAAAGATACTAGCCTGTGTTTTCTTCTGGAAGCTTTTTTAGCATTAACTCTTTGTCGTTTAGGTCTGTGATCTGTCTCAGCTAATATGTTTATGTGTGTATCTGAGTTTCACTTTTTCATGTATGTTTATCTGATTGTTGCACCATTATTTGTTGTAAAACCTTCCTTTCCCATTGAATTGTCTTAGTGCTTAAGTTGGGAATTAATTGATCATTTAAGTTTGGCGCTCTTTCTGGGACATCTCTTGTTCCCTCGCTGATACTACACTGTCTTGATTACTGTGGCATGAAAGCTGGTAGTGTAAATCCACCAGTTTTGTCTTCCTTTTCAAGATTGTTTTGGCTATTCTAGGTCCTTTGAATTTCCATATAAATTCTGTAACTGATTTGCCAATATCTACTAAAAGTCTGATTGGGATTTTGGTAGGGAATGCATTATTATCTTTCCATCAGACTCGGGGAAAACTGATGGCTTAGTGATCATGTTACCTGTTAATACACACACTTTTAATTCTTCATATCCTACCTGTGCTTTGATTTCTTTCATTTCTCGGAACGAACAGAAATACTGAAGGCACTCACTCTTCCCTGCTTCCTGATGGTAGGGGAAGTGCGCAGTGTTTCATCAAATCAGTGACTGGAGCTCACTGGAAGTTGGTGTGTGTTTCATCAGAGTGAAGCTGTTCTCCGTGTCTTGTTCATTGAGTTTTTTTTTTTTTAAAGAATGAGAAATGGCTGTTGAAATTTGTCAGTGCCTTTTCGGCATCTTTTGAAATACTCCAGTGGTTTCTGTCTTTTCTTTTATTAATGTGAATTAAACTGACTTTAAAAAAAAACTGGTAACTATACTCCAGACTTTTCATTGCCCTTTAACAAGGAATTTTGTATGTGCTCTTACTGTTCTGGGATCCAGTCCCGGGGTCCACACTGTTGTGTGTGTCCTCTCTGGTCTGCCTGCGCTTCACGCCACGCCAATCTAGAGCTGCGCTGGCCGCATAGCCCATAGCATGTGTCCTCCGGTCTGGGCTCGTCTGATGCTTTCTCGTGATTATGCTGGGTCATGGGGGGTTGGAAGGAATGCCACAGAGGTTGGCTGCCTTTCTCATCCATCATACCACTGGGTATGGGACCTCCCTGTCAATGTCAGCCTTGATCGCATGGCCACATCCTGTTTGCCAGTTACAGGTAGTAGGTCTGTAAAGTACGGACTTTCCTCTTCTGTGCTCTGTTCCTTAGAAGCAAGTCCCTCGTCGCTGGCCCTTCAAGGGCGGACGGACTGGAGTTCTGCCTCTGGTGGAGGGAGGGTTATGGGGGCAGGGGTGCTATCTACATGTATTTGGAATTTTTCTCTAAGATTTGGTAAATTGATTTTTTTGTATCTTAAATCAACCTTGTGCTTCTGTCTAACCTCACTTAGTTGTGATATATTTTCCTGTTTTATATTTTGCTAGATTCCACGTGCTTTTGTTTTTTTGAGGAATTTTGTGTCTGTATTTATGAAGGATAATGGTCTGTAGTTAGAATTTTTATGCAATTTGATTGCTGCATCTCTACAATTTGTAAATTTTCACCATTTTTTTTTTTTTTTTAAAGATTTGTGTATTTTGGAGTGGGGGAGGAGAAGTGTGAGTGAGCAAGCGGTGGGGAGCGGGCGACGGCAGAAGGAGAGAGAGAATCTCAAGCAGTTTGCCTACTGCATGCAGAGCTTCATCTTAGGACCCTGAGATCATGACCTGGGCCAAAATCAAGAGTCAGATACTTAACAGACTGAGCCCCCCCAGGTGCCCCTAAATTTTCACAATTGGTAGAATTAATACTTGTATTTGATTTCTATTTCTTAGTATAATAAAGAATTATTCTCTATTAAAATATTCTGTAAACATTAAAAACTTATGGTAAATTTTTAAAAACTCTGTTCCCTATGCTTCTCCCACCCTGTTTTGGAGAACCACCCGTGTTTCTTCCCCTTGGGTTTGGGAAAGAATATTGAATTTTCTTTTAAAAAGCTTAGATCACAGGTTCATTTCAGAATTATTTGGAGAACTTAAAAATATCTACAGGCCTGGATCTTGCTTTCCCTTAGACTTTCTAATTCTTTTTTTTTTTTTTTTAAGATTTTATTTACTTGATGGAAAGAGATCACAAGTAGACAGAGAGGCAGGCAGAGAGAGAGAAAGGGAAGCAGGCTTCCTGCTGAGCAGAGAGCCCGATGCGGGCTCGATCCCAGGACCCTGAGATCATGACCTGAGCCGAAGGCAGAGGCTTTAACCCACTGAGCCACCCAGGCGCCCTAGACTTTCTAATTCTTTATACCTTTAACCCATGAACAGTGCTGGGGTTAGGGTCACTGGTCCCCGCTTAGTTGAAAATCTGCATGTAACTTTTAACTACCCCAGAACATAACTGCTAAGAGCTTACTGATAACAGTCGATTAGCATCTATTTTGTATGTTATATGTATTATATACTATATCCAAAAATTCACATACCAGTGGACCTGTGCATTTCCAACCTGAGTTGTTCAGGGGGCAACTATATGTGGCAAGATTTTGATAGAGTTGTCTATTTTTAAGAACTTTCATGATGATTTTCATGTGTACCCTCTGTTAAGAATTACAATTACATCTTTCAGGTTTTCAAGATAATTAAGTAGTTAAAAATCAAGTCTTTGTGTATTTTTGGCAAAGCCTCACAATGAGATCACGGATACACATATTTAACTTCTTACACAATAGTATCTTACGATAATTTGATTTTTATGTCACCAGCACTGTTCTTCATTGGGGTTTTACTTATGGGTAGAATACTAGCTGGTACTTGTTAAAACTGTGGAGGGGGCGCCTAGATCGCTCAGTCATTAGGCGTCTGCTTTTGGCTCAGGTCATAATCCCAGGGTCCTGGGATTGAGCCCCACATCAGGCTCCTTGCTAGGCAGAGAGCCTGCTTCTCCCTCTCTCACTCCTCCTGCTTGTGTCCCCTCTTGCTATCTGTCTCTCTCTGTCAAATAAATAAGTAAAATATTAAAAAAAAAATGTGGAGAAACTCAGCAGTTGGCAGATAGGTTATTTGATTCTGTAAATCATATGGCCAAAAAAGATGCCTTTTTTTCTTTTCTTCTCTTTTCTTTTCTTCTTTTTCTTTTCTTTTCGAGCCAGTGTTTAGAACAAGAGGTGCTCAAAGGCATGAGTCTAGCTCAGTGCAGGTTGTCCAGTGGTCGGCTGTGGTTGAGACAGGCGAAGCCAGGCCGTGGTTTAGCGTGGGGGTTCTGGGCTTGTGTTGTTCAAGGCCTGCCTGGCCTCCGAGACTTCAGACAGAAGCTTACCTTCCAGGAGTTCCATCGCTCAAAAACTACCGTATGCTGTCATTTTGCGGTCCTGCCTTCCCTCCATTTCTAATCACTGGCAGCCAGGGTGATGTGTTCTCCTGGAGACCGGCCTGTGAGTGCACTCGTTGCAGCGTGTGATCGGCTTCTCTCTTCGGGCAGGGCTTTTGTGATTGCGCCCCCCATGTATGTCCATAGTCGATGCCCTGTTGCTGCTGGTGAGCGTTGAGTGGCTCCTGTTCACGCAGCCATTCACTTACTGTCGGTCCGATCTCGGTGATCCAGAAGAGAGCAGTATGTTCCTACAGGCTCTTTATGTGAACGTAAATGATTGTTTTTCTGGGGTGAGATGTCGGAAGGCGATTTGCTGGGGTGTAGACTGGGTTGGTTTGTGTCCAGCGGGCTGTAGTAGTTGCCCCAAAGAAACCATTTTCAGCTCATCCTTGTCCTCTCTCGATTTCTTAGATGGATATTTGGATACAAAATAAACTTTATTGATTTCAGTCTCGTCCTGTTTTATGTTAAACTTGCTCGGAAAATTTTGCACTGAAATTACTGTTAATGCCTACATTAGAAATGACCATTGTAGGAAGTAGAATCTTTGCTTTATTGGTAGCCATTTCCTTCTTCCTCTGTGGCCTTGCCACGCAAAACGCGTGGTCTCTGGACCAGCATGTAAGGAGTTTGTTAGAAATGCAGTCTCAGGCCCCACCATGGACGTGTGGAATTACAGTCTGTGTTGTAACAGGGTTCCCAGGGATGGGTGTGAACGCTGGATTGGAGAAGCGCTGCTCTGGAGCCTTACGGAAATGGGAAGCGTCCTTCGTAAATGAGCTGACCTTTGTTTGAGCAAGCCTAGCTGGGTCCATCGTCCGTGTTACTCAGTTTGGTTTCAGATATTCAGTAAGACAGAAATACTGATCTCAAATGAGCAAATGCCAGGACATGGGTACTTTAAAGTTCCATGGTAGACTGACTGTCGGAATACTGGAAGGTGGTGGTATCATCATCACTATACAGTCCTCGTTTTATCTTCAGGTGATTGAACTCCTGAAGATGTTAGAGACGTGAGTATTTATAGCAATGAGTATGTGCATTCGTAGTTGATCTTTTTGTACAGAAAGTGTTGGGGACAGAATAGAAAACCATTGTATTTTTGGTTTATGTTAAACTTTTTCTTGTGCATTTTCTAATAAAGTAGTTCATCTTTGTTTCCTTTGAGAGTAAAAGACATTTAAAATTATGAATCATGAGAATAAAGGGACAAATTCTGTTTTCTTTACATTTATAAAACGTATTTAAATGAACCTGGCACTTGTAAGTCTGTATTTTATCTCCCAGGAGGTTACCTAGACTCCTAGTGCAAGGGGAAAAGTGGTCAGTATCAACGAGACTATCAGGGCTAGAGTAAGAATTGTTGATGAAGGGACGCCTGGGTGGCTCAGTTGGTTAAGCAGCTGCCTTCGGCTCAGGTCATGATCCCAGCGTCCTGGGATCGAGTCCCACATCGGGCTCCTTGCTCTGCAGGGAGCCTGCTTCTCCCTCTGACTCTGCCTTCCCCTCTGTCTGCCTGTGCTCGCTCTCTCTCTGACAAATAAATAAATAAAATCTTTAAAAAAAAAAAAAAGAATTGTTGATGAAGAAATTTTTAGTTGGGATTGGTTGGGTGATATTTCTATAGGAATGCTGACATAATAAAATAAAAGATAAAAGCTGGTTTTAGCATGCCTGAGAAAAAAGCCTAGTTTCGCTGTTGCAGTATTCTGAGCCAGAGGCAGTGATAAATGAACCTGGAGGTTGAAAGCAGGGAGAGGCTGAGAGTGAGTGAGGACAGATATTTGGAGTCTGAAGAAACCAGCCAACCTAACAGCAGTTTTGGAGTGCGCGCCGAGAGTAAAAATCATGGCAGCTGAGGTCAGGAGGGACTGGGAATATTGAGCCTGTGTGACAGGAAGGAGCGTGCTCTCATCGGATGGAAGTCACATGCTGGGGCGTATGCTGAGGACTCGTGGAACTCCGGTGCTGGTTTAACGTATATATTGAATTCTGCTGGAATCTGGATCAGGCTTGAGGCCAGCAGGGACTTCTTGAAATTTATGGTTCTTGGGCCCCTTGGCTGGCTCTGTTGGTTGGGCATACGACTCTTGGTCTCGAGGTTGTGAGTTCAAGCCCAGAGCTGGACACAGAGCCTACTTTAAAAAAATTGGAAATGGTGTGGTAGGGGAGGGAAGAAGGAAGGAAGAAGTTCATGTTTTTTCTCTCAGAAGTACAAGTAAAAGTGTGTATTAATTACAAGCAAGACTTGAACTTTTTCTGACTTTGTTTTTAATGTTTGAAATTATTTGTTCCTGGAATCAGTTTAGTGTTTTACATGGCCTTGTCATGGAACATTTTACAGTGTGTTTACATCTTAAATATAAAGAACCTGTGTGTGTGTGTGTGTGTGTGTGTGTATCGATCACGCTTCAGTATTTAATTCAGAAGGATGTGAACTCAGTCTCAATCCCTTTCTGTTTTGTATGTCGGCGCTCTAGGGAGGTATGGAAACTTTGGAACTGCAGAAGGACATAAAAGAAGAATCAGATGAAGAAGATGATGATGACGAAGAATCTGGACGGTTACGTTTCAAAACTGAAAGGAAAGAAGGAACAATTATTAGGCTCTCCGATGTAACTAGAGAGAGAAGGAACATTCCAGAAACTCTGGGTAACTTTTTTTGCCTGTCTCCTGCCCTTCTTCACTCCCGTGTCCGCTTCCTTCATCGTTCTGTCGTGACGGCTCAGATGGGCAGAAACGGTTTGACTCCATAGGTTACTGTGTGTGCCGTCCAGAGAGCGCGTGGGCTGCGTGACGTTAGAGCTGAGTTACAGCGCTGTATGATACGTTCCGTAAAAGTGACTGTCTTCTGGACCAAAAATATTTGAATAAAGTATCTGATTGCTTACTTTTTTAATAGCTTTTTCTTTTGGAGTTGATGGCTTGGGCCTGCTCTCAGGCATATACCATGCAGGTCCTGCTGGCTCTGGGGGTGGGGGGGTGTGGTGTGGGGGTGGCGCAGGGCCATTTGATCCTTCTGGAAGGCTGATTCTGGACCAGACTACTCGTATTTTGTTCCCGTTAGTGTCGTTATAACCATCTTTTTTCTGTTTTCTTTTCCCGGATGTCATTTCCTCTCCATGTTTTATGAGTTAAGGTCCCTTGTTCATAGCCATGATTGACCTTCATTCTGAGCAGACGCTGCTTTGCAGGACCCGCAGAAGGCCGTTGCTGAGAGCAGAGGGCCCTTCACTGGTCACCCTCCCCTCCCCCTAGGGGTTTGATTTTTCCAGTGTCCAGTACAGAGGAAAGAGCAGTAGTTCTCCAGTTTGAGCAACAGAATCACCTAGAAGGTTTGTTGAAACACAGATTCCCGGACCCACTGCCAGCTCTCCTGAGAGTTGGTTCAGGGCGCTGCACAGGATGGTCACGTTTCTGAGGAGTTGGCAGGCCGTGGTGCCCCTGCTGCTCTAGGATTCTTCTTTAAGAACGTCTGGGGTACTGTGCTTTGTTCTCGGGCCAGGGGAGGTCGTAGAGTTTCCCTGTTGGGATATTGTACTGGGTTCTAGGGAGAGGGTGTGGGGTGATGGGAGGAGGGGCTCACTTCCGGGTCCACTTCCGGGTCTTGGTCAAAATAAAAATCAAGCAACTAACTGTCAGTCACTACGTTGATCACTTCTTAACCATTTTTTTATAGTCCTTTTCACTTAGAAACATGAACACGGGTCTGTAAGTGGCAGGTGGGAATTCTGCACGAGGGTGCCAGGCTCCCAGTGTATACAGATGAACAGCGAGCCTGTTTTACCATGTTACCTTTATGCAGCGAGATTTATGGGGCGATTACTGGTGGACTCCTGGCAGTCTCTACTTCTTTGCCCTCTGATTTCCCCCTCCTTTAGCTTCCGACCCAAGAATGCTCTGCACTTAGCTCAAGTTAGGCTGTGAAGTTGCCAGTTGGGCTGAAGCAGGACGGCATAAGTTGCTAAGAAAGAGGATGTGCCGTCGGCCTTGGGAACACGGGATGATGGGACAGAACAGAAGTGTGTCTTTCAGCAGGAGGGAAGGGTAACATTACACACCAGAGCAGGTGTCTCAGGCTTGGGCTGGAGTAGGATGAAAAGGGAGAGTGGCCGCCCCAGGCTGAATGGCACAGAGGGAGAATTCATCGCTTCTCTGCGGTTTTGTAGCGGCTGTGGCATTGTTCCATTGATGTGGAACTTGTGTGCACATTGTAACAGCGGGGATAGCTGCAGGTTCTGAGGGTGTGACGTCACTTGACAAACACCGAGAAGGGCCTTTTTCGTCTAGAGCCAGCTTCCTGTAGGCCAGCGTGAGGGTCACTTTCCCCTGAACCCCGATGCCTCGCCCACCTCCTGCCCTCAGCTGGGGTCATCTCTGTGCGTTGCACCCGCCCCGGCACTGACAGCCCAGGTGTCCGTCCTGCTTGTGTTCACCGTCTCTGTTGCTGTCATCCCTCCGTCTCGGGACCTTGGCTTCATTGTGCTCTCTTCGGGGTCATTTGTACCTCCTGAGAGAAGAGGTTGGGGGGGTTAGTGGTAGGCAAGCCGGAGCCTTTCAGTACAGGGGCACAGAGTCTGGGGTCCTTAGGGGTGGGGGCCCACAAGCATAAACAGTTTGGACATTGGCCGTTCTTTTAAACATTAAGAAATTAGGTTTAAATGCATTTGTGCCAATTTAGCCAGGTAATAGGGCAAGTGGAAATGGTGCTTAAATGTGTCTGTCTCTGCTCCATATGCGTGAGCCCTGACATAGCAAGCATAGCGTTTGAAGCACGAGTTTTCTAGTAACTCAAAGTTAGGCTTATTTCCGGTACAAAAAGAATTTTTCTGTCCCATTTACAGATTGGTTTCCTAAATCAGTGCACTCTCTTATTACCCTGACCCCACCCCCACTCTTCCAACAAAAGATTAGTTTTACGTAGAAGAAAATACTGTTTGAGAAAGAGAAGCTGCTACGGTGTCTGGTAAACCATAAATCTGCTTAAGTTTTACCAGTTAGGCTGTCAGTTCGTGTGCACTTGGTGGCAGGTAGCGGTTTCAGGTTCTGTATAGAAATACCTAACATTTATTTGACTGTATATAGCTGTTTACCTACTCTTTGTAGGTATCTTGCTACCAGAGTCTACATGTCATCTCATATAATACGTATTTCTTGACAAGTGATGTCTTTTAACATTTTAAAGACAAAAATGATTTTGTGTTATCATTGATTGCTAGAGAACCTTCCACTCTTTATTTCATTTATTTATTTATTTATTTATTTTAAAAAGATTTTATTTATTTATTTGACAGAGATCTCACAAGTAGGCCGAGAGGCGGGCAGAGAGAGAGAGGAGGAAGCAGGCTCCCCACCGAGCAGAGAGCCCCATGCGGGCACTCGATCCAACAAAAGATTAGTTTTACGTAGAAGAAAATACTGATTTTGAGCTGAGATCATGACCTGAGCTGAAGGCAGAGGCTTTAACCCATTGAGCCACCCAGGCGCCCCCCTTCCACTCTTTAAAAAGAAGCTTGAAATCCTGCTCTGGCACCCCCTTTTCCTGACCCTTTGACCCTGCATGTGGGTAGTGAGTTCCCTGCACAACCTGCAAGGGTGTTGGGTCTTAGTTGTTCTCGTGTTCAGATCGGGGATTGTTTAGTGCGCGGACCACGGAGTCGTGTACAGCTCCAGAAGCTGATACGCAGTTGCTGATGTGGATTTTGAATTCAGGTAGAATTTTGGGCTTTCCTGTAGGTAAAGATCTTAAGTAAGGAGTCAGCTAGCTTTCTGGGAACTAAGCCATTCAGAAAATGTGACTTTTTCTCAGTCTCCCCGCGGTTGGTACAAAACCACATGCTTATTAGCAGATAGAGTTGCTCGTTCCGTACAAAGGATGCCGTAGGGTCTAAGGGTTTTAATTCTCTGTGGAACCCAGCTGAGAAGGGTTTCTAGAACTGATACGTGTATGGGAGTGATGTATTTTGAATAGAAATGTCAAAAGCCATCTCTAAAAAGTAGGTGTTAGTGACTGGTTTTTCTTAAATCTCAGCACGGAAGTTCAGAGCTGCTGCTGCTTTGGCCCTTGGAGGTGGACCTGAGAGTTCCTTTGAGAGCAGTACACGTGGTACCCCAAAGACTACTTTCAAGTTAGGCCTTTTTTTTATCCATTAGTCTATGAGTAGGCAACAAGATTTTGTAGTATTCTAAATTTCACTGGCACATGTAAATGTTAAATTGCATTTTATTGCTTTAGCCTAAAGAAAGAACATTCTTACTGTTTTTACATATTGTTCTCTTGAAATAATATCCTTAGTTAATTTTGTTTAAGGCCAAGGATCTGTGGGAAGAATATTTTCATCTAGTAATAAACTGTACAAGAGTGATAGTGCCAGCAGTGGGATCCTGCCTTCAGTTTACATGATGGTCCTTGTAGTACAAGCAAGGTTTGTTTTCTTTCTTTTTTTTTTAACAAATTGCTTGATTGAAATTCTCTTATAAAAAAAATTCAGACTATCATTTGTTATTTTTATTTTGCCAGATAAGCTGTGTATTCTATAAATATTTATTCATTATGTATTAGTCCAACTACTATAAAAATCCTTTATATGCAAATGTTATTAAACACATCGTAGGAAAGGACAATACGGTGTAGAACTTTGTTACACTTTGTTACATTCAACTATGTCTCTTTACTTTAGAGTACGGACATAGTTCAGAAAACACTTAAGAGGAAATTAACATTTCAGTTGAAGTTACAAATGTAATTTCCATCCTGTCATATTTTGGTGACCTTTTGTGACAGCTTGTCTCAATTGGAGGAAAGCATTTTTACTTGCTGATTAAAGATGTCATTTGAAACCATTTTATTACTGGGGATAGTGAAATTAATCTTGACACTTAGAACCACTAGAAAAATAATTGCTGATTCACCGCAAAAAATGGTGTATATGAACCAATCATGTAGTCAAGATTAGAGTAAAAGTCTGTGCTTGTTAAAAGGAGATTAAATTTTCTTTTGAATGGGGTCTAGACTTATTTGAAGGGGAGGGCAATACTATAGAAACAATATCAAGAAAATGAAATGTGGCTTAGAGATTTTGGAAGAGTTTGGTGGTGATTATGGAATTCAAGGTAGGAGATAAACTGGTAATGTTTAAAATTCACCCTTCACTGTGGAAGAAAGTGTAAGAATGCCTTTCAGGATTCAGTGACACCTTTAGAAGGTTTACATTTGTTAATGTAAGATACCCCAATTCAGGTAGTATTTGAAAATAAAGGAACCGTATATGAGTAAGTCAGCTTTTCTCTTTTAGGAATTTATAATAATGTGCCAGCTGAAGTTTTTTAGGGCCAGAGTTAGTGTTTTTTGTGTCCTTAAAGCATTGGTCAGAGAGGTGAGCATCTCGTGGGTGTCCCACAAGCATTTGCATTAATGAGTTTTTTCTTCTGTGCCTTTGCTTTCATCTGATAGGGATTCCATATCAGACTGCAGGGATAGAAATCTTTTTTTCACAGAGTAAAGGTCTTTTTTGATAAATCGGAAATGATGATGAGTTTTCCATTGTATGAAGTTAATTGATTCGCAGTGTTTTCACTGATAGTTTCGTTTACTTCAGCATAAGCAGTGATGTGTTTTATTTCTTCATTTGGAGTCTGTGTGCCACTGCACACCCCTGCTGCCGGTACTGGTCTCACCGAGCGCAGTGCACGGGCCAGGCCCAGCGCGCTCCTCCCCGGCACCGCCCGCCGGCACTGAGGGAGGGATCGCAGTGGCTTGAGGGCTCTGTGAGGTCGGGCCCCAGCCCCTTCCTTTCAGCTTCTCCCTGCACATTTTTGTGGTCTCCGGTGAAAATACTGTGGCTCCTGTGCCTCACTCCAGGTGAGGTTCACGGGCGGGCCACATCTTCATTTAACAGGTGTCACTCACACGCTGTGAGTGTCACTGCCAGTCTACTGACCTCCTGAGGGTGAGGCCCACGCTGCCTCGGGGTGTCTTGTCATGTGTATCTTCCCTGTTTCTCTTGTAGATCTAGATTCGGCTCTTGGAAGAGCTCTGACATCTACCTATCTTTTCAAACAGAGCTTTCAGCAGAAGCCAAAGCTGCGTTGCTGGAATTCGAAGAAAGAGAGCGACAGCACAAGCAGGGCCGCTATGGTTCCAGGCGGGGCGGAAGGAGAGGAGGCTCTGTGGTGTGTCGTGCAATGGGAGACCAGAGGAGAGACAGCAGCGAGCGGGCGAGAATAAAAGATCACAGGCCGGCCCTGCTTCCGACGCAGCCTCCTGGCATGGTAAGGGTTAGTTTCACAGCGACAGCCCGAGACTTTAGAACAATGAAAGTGTGCCTTCATGGGTTTCAGACTTGGGGTGTATCTCCTAGTCTGAAATTAAGGTTTTATCGTAGGAATAATGGCAAAAGTTTCTTTACAGTCCGCTCTCACTTGTGGTCCAAATTCACTCGTCCTGGTATTCGCGTAGTGGGAGGATTCTGTATGCAGCTGCTCACGGAGAAAGAAGTAACCAGAGGCCTGTATCTCCAAGGGACGAGAGCCACCGGGGAGCCTGGCTTCTGTCCTCCCCGCTTGTAGAGGGCTGCTGCTCCCGGGTACCCGCACGCAAAACGATGGCTGGGTCACGTCCCGATCTAGGTAGTACTGTTGATTTTATCAGAGTAGTTGTTCCTTTATACTGTTTACCAGAGCTCTCTCCTTAACGTGGAGCGGTTTCTCTTAGAGTAACTGTCTTCTCCTACCCGTAATCCTATACTTGGAATTTCAGCTCAGTTGCATTTTGGGTGCATTTGGAAGATGAGATAGCGCAGAAGCATAGGAAGGAATTACAGTGGTTATTTTGTTACACGTTCTTTTGGTTAGCTTTAGGATTTCATGGCTTTTTCCTTCAGAAGTCATTCTCCAAGGACAGATTGATTTAATACAAATATGCGTCCACTTTGACTACTGCATGTCCCTCCTACATTTTTATCTGAATTTGGGGAACGTCACGCTTTGCCTCTTCGTAGACGTGTTCAGTGTCAGGAGGCATTCACTTGCGAAATGATGAGGGGGAAAGGGCGCCTTACTGGTCAGCACGGGAATTCCGACTTGGAAGTGAAGGAAGGAGAGAGAAGTTGCCGATGTTGAGAACCGCTGTTTCTTCATACAGCTCTTTGTTTCTCACGCTTCTCACATCGCGCAAAGACTGGACCTTTCGTTCCTCCTTTCTCTTGCTCGGCCGGTGCCCGCACCCCCAGCGTCTCGCTGTGTACTGGACAGCCAGTTTGCTTAGTTTGGCCTCCTTGGTGGGGGCGGGGGAGGACCGGCCACACAGGGGGACCTGTTCTTGTGTAATTGTGTCTTCTGTGATCCTGGAAAGAAGGGGAGGTCCACAGAGAGAGGAGGTGAACCGACCAGCCTCCCCAAAGAGAGGCTGGGCTGAGAGGAGCCGTGAGCGCTCCTTGGCTTGTTAGTCAAGGGGAAGACGGCGTGGCCGCCGCCCTGGGGGTGTCGTGTCTTCGGCATTCTCATGACCGAGCTGGGCTCTGCAGCTCACTGTGAACTGGAGATAAGCCTGTGGCGTCACCTGCTCGGCCTTGTGGCGCTCTGGGCCACAAGCTCGGTGCCCAGCCGTGCAAGTCCAGGTGTTTCTCAGTTCCACTTTGCCAGGAGGACCGAAGCTGTCGGAGATGGACTTAACCTCGCTCCCACCTATGTCTGTCGTCAGACCACAAACGCTCTTGGTCCTGGTTACTCCCCAGCCCAAAGGATCTTCCTCATGTCCTTGCATCAGTGCATTTTGTCTTAGGTCAGTCCCTTGCTGCCTGGACTCTGCTCCCTTCAGCTCCTCTCAAGGTGCTCTGGGAATCGCTGCCTGCCCTGGGCCAGTCCTTCCTGCCGCGCTTGGGTGCCTCGCAGGCCCCACGGAGCTCCTGCGCCCCGAGCCTCCTACATGGGGCTGGGCGGCGCGCTCCCCTCTTATCCGCCGCAGCGGTCTTCTTGTCAGCCCTCCCCCTGGCCAGAGCTCGCGCTGGGTGCCATCGCCGAACTGCCACCGGCCCTCCCTGTGCACGTCGGAGTCCCTGGCCCTTCCCTCTTGCCAGCTCTGCGCTCCCCAGCTGCCCTGGGCCTCTCCACGAGGGCGGCTCACAGCCCCTACACTCCCGGTCGCAAATGCGGGATTTCCTTAGCACGCCTGGTGTTCGTGAGTGGAGGACGCGCCCCGCGTTCACCGTCAGGTCGGAGCCAGCTCAGACGGCCTCTGTGCGCGCTGGTGCCCGGCTCCCTGACTGTCCTGTCTGCGCTGCATGCGTCCCTCGCGCCTCGCCATGCGCTAGAAGAGGCACACGCTGGCATCCCGAGCGTGGGTAGCCGTGGATATGGGCTGGCCCCAGGGGTCTCTGGAACAGTCTTCCCTGAGGCTGAGGCCGAGGCCACAGACGGTTTGGTTTCCAGAGCGTCTTCGTGCCTCTGAGATGCCTCTTTTTCCGTTGCTCTTCGTCCAGCCGTGGCCCGTTTCCTCCGCTCGGCTCTCGCCACAGCCCACGGAGCGGCGAGTGAGACACGTCTTCGTGTCATGTCTTCGGCGCGTCATGTCTGTAGGTGCCCGCACGCGCTGCGGGCTGGAGCCACGGTCCTTCAGGCGCCGGGGGTTCGGGAGCCGCCGGCATCGGGCAGCCCAGCAGGGAAGGCGGGTGCTGCGTTAGACGGTGCATTAGCGAAGTGGCCACCTCTGCTACCGAGCATGGCCGGCCTCAGGAGTGGCCATGAGCAGGGCTTGTGCACGTAGGTGGTCTGGACTCTGCTGCCCGACCTGTGAAAGAAGGACTGGCATGAGGAGCCCCTGCAGTGCATCGTCGGGGGTGGGGGGTCTGGGTGAGGGGGACGCCGGTTACTTTGTATTTGGACCTTGACATAGGGGCTTATGACACGGGGTGGCCCTGTGCTCAGTGATCGTGCCCTTGTGGCTGCGTCCCTCCCCTTGGGTCTGGCGTCTGACGGGACCATCCTGGGACCCCTGACTGCTTTGGGTGTCTGTTTTCTTTCCTCTGTCCATCTTTTGTCTCCATGGCTACGGTGTCACTGCTCCCTTGCTTTCCCAACAGCCGTGTCTCTGCCCTCTCCCTCCTCCTGTCCCCGCCGCCTCGGGTAGCTGGGCTTTTCTTGGAGGCCTTGTGCCCGGCATGGCTGCTTGTGCACATCCCTATCTTTATTCCCTGGTTTTCTGGAAGAGGAGCAGCAGGACCGGCTGTGGGGAGGGTGAGGGCAGCCCGGGCTCAGCCTGCAGCACGGTGCTTGGCTTGCTCTGGGCAATATTATTGGCTGAACCAAAATTTTGTGAACTTTTGGAGTCCACGTGAGTTATTTTATTTTTTCTTTTTTTAAAGATTTTATTTATTTGACGGAAATCACAAGTAGGCAGAGAGGCAGGCAGAGAGAGAGAGAAGCAGGCTCCCCGCTGAGCAGAGAGCCCGATGCGGGGCTGATCCCAGGACCCTGAGATCATGACCTGAGCCGAAGGCAGAGCCTTAACCCACTGAGCCACCCAGGCCCCCCCCCCCCCCCCATGTGAGTTATTTTGAGGCTGTGATTTTTCCTTCCTTGAGGCTGGTTCGCGTTGTGAGACAGCTTGCTGGGGACGGGTCATACAGCTTACTGGTCCCACTGTGTGACTCCAGTTGTCCCTGCAAACTTACTTCACAGCCGTCCCTCCCGGTAAATTCACAGGGTAAATCTGTAAGGCGCCAGCCTTCCCTTACTCTTCTTCTGAATGTTGATTTCTGTGAATTTGTCTCCTCTTTTTTGGTGGTTTTCAGACGCACTCTCCAAGAGTAATCCCTCCTCCGCAGCCTCAGCCGCCGCCGCCGCCACCGCCGCCGCCACCGCAGCCCATCCGAAGTCTGTTCCAGCAGCAGCAGCTGCAGCCTCTGCTCCCCCTGCAGCACCCGCACCACGCCTCGCCCCCCCAGGGCGTGCACATGCCGCCCCAGATAGAGGCCCCGAGGGTGATGATGACCCCGCCCCCCGTGACCCCCCAGCAGCCCAAGAACATACACATAAACCCTCACTTCAAAGGGGCGGTGGTGACGCCCGTTCAAGGTACGTGTCTCTTCTGTTCTTTTAAAGCCACGGGGTCCCACGGCCAAGTCGTCCTCACAGGCACGTCTCTAAGGACGGCTTGGCTTCTCTGCTTCCTCCCCTTGCCCCAGGCACCTGCCAGCTTGATGGGCCAGACTTGTTTGCTTAAGAATTTGTTTCTTTTGTTTTATAACATGGTGGGAAGCACTGAGCAACTTCTCAAGTTCAGGGGCAGCAGAGGTCATTGCAGAAATGCCCAAGCTGGTAGTCTTCATCAGTCCTCCAGGGGGAATGTTTCACCGTGCGTGCCTGCCGCCCCGTCCGCCCTGGTGGTCAGGTCCAGTGAGTAGCCACACGACTGCGCGCTACCACAGGCAGCCGGGAGGCCACTTCGGAGTGGGGGGTGTGGGGCGTGTCTTCACACCTCTGCTCAGCCCACACCGATTGAGAGACTTTTCGGTCTCTGGCGTTTGAGTTGCGTTGCTGAAAAAGAGTAGATAAAGCCGTCTGCGCTGGTGATCCTGCTGTCTAGGAGACAGGGACGGGCAGCGGGCAAGAAACATCACGTGTGCAGCGTGAGCGCGCAGAGCACGCGCCTGGGGCCTGGAGTCGGCCGCGCAACGTGGGAGACGAGGGTGGGCTGCGTCGCGGAGCTCAGGGTGGAAGGTGGTCAGCGAGCCGGCGATGTCACTATCTCAGGGGAGAGCGTTCCAGGCAGAGGGATCAGCAGGGGCGCGTGAGACCACGCCCTGAGTGTTCCAGAACCAGAAAGACCTGACATGACGTGAGTGGACTGGTGAGGGCAGAGAAGAACCATGGGACCTCTGTCACGTAAGACTTCCAGCCCTCCGAAGAGCCGTGGTTTTTCCTCTGAGCAAAAGGGGCTGTGACTGGAGGAGTTTAAGGAGGGGAATGACGTGATCTGGTTTCCGGCTTAGAAGAGTCATTTTTGCTGCTGTGTTGGCAGTGGGCTGTAGGGGCAGGTGGAAGCCAGCATTCAGCCAGGGGACGGTGACGCTGACACGGGTGACGCACGATGGTGGCTCAGGGTGGTGGCGGTGACGGTGGAAAGCCGTCAGCTGCTCGAGCCAGCAGGATGCGATGGACCAGGTGAGGGTGCGGGAGGGCGGAGGCAGAGGGGCGCTGGGGGGTCTAGCGTCTGAGGCATGGACTTAACCGGCCCCTGTGGTGGGGCAGAGTTGGTTTTGAGCGGGGGAGGCCCGAAGTTCTGCTCCGGATGTGCCTGCAGGTGGTGGCGCCCACAGTTAGAGTTTAGACAAGGAGGTCTAGGTTCAAGTGCAACTTGCTGGGTGGTTGGCACATAGGCAGGTCGAGAGCCTGTGCCCAGTGAGAGGCCCAGAGGAGGGAAGTTAAAGTGTGGGGCGAGCCCAAGGCCTGGAACCTGGACAGCTCGGGGCCTGGCACAGGGTAGCAAGGAGGAAGCGGAAGGAGTTGCAGGGGTGAGCGGCGGTGGGGGGGGGTGAGCGGGGGTGGGCGGGGGTGAGCGGGGGTGAGCGGGGGTGAGCGGGGTGAGCGGCGGTGAGCGGCCGTGGGAAGTGCCCTCGGCAGGGCGTCTTGCGCATTTTGACAGGCGGTTGTGGTGTCACAGGGAAGGTGCCTGTCTCACTCGGGTAGGCTGGATAGAGATTGGGGTACCGAAGTGGGAGGGCGTGGCGCTGACAATCCTTGAGGGTGTTCTGCTAACACAGAGGTTGGATGGTAGTCGGCAGGAGGAAGTGGGCTTGAGAGAGCGGGTCTTATTTTCAGATGGGGAAAGCGGCAGCCCGTTGAGACGGCGAGAACTCAGGGGTGCAGGTGCGGGCGACTGCGCTGGCCGGGCATGGTGGGACACAGGAGCAGGACGGCGGACAGGAGGGGCCGTGTTGCGGGTCTGAAGAGGGGAGAGGAGGTATGGAGCCTCCCTCTAGGGCAGCAGAGGACTGGACCTGCTGGCGGGGTCTGGAGGCGTGTTGCAGCCCCTTGAGCTGTGTAGTGGGGAGCTTAGCATCAGACCATAGCGTGGCTTTGTGGCAAGGGCACGGCTTGCACTTGCCGGAAGCCGGGTGTTGGCAGCAGTAGAGGGCGGCATTGCTCGTCACGGATGAGAAGGAGGTGTGGCCACTAGGAGAGTGAGGTGGCGAGGTTGAAGGTAGAGGTGAGAAGGGGGCTTTGTAGAGACTGCGGAAAGGTGGGTCACTTGCCAACCAGGTCTGGGTGTGGCTGCGGAGGGGTAAGGGCAGTAGTCGGGGACCCAGGAGACCGGGCACAGGAAGCCTGGTCTCTCTTGGGACTAAAAGCAGGGCGGGAGACTGGTAGGACAGGAGCTGAACTCTGGGGCACGGGTCACGCCGGTAGACGGACAGCAGCTGGGGGTAGGGGTGACAGTTCGGATGATGCGAGAGCCCGGGCTGGGGTCTGAAACCGCGCTGACAGCCCTGAGCTGTCCCGCCTCACCTGCAGAGCTGGCCGGGAGGAAGACAGCCCCATCTTTGGGAGCGTTTAGTTTCCCATTGAGTAAGAGGGGGGTGGCTGAGGCCCCCATGGGCTCTGCTGACACTGAACTTGGAATCCCAAAGTCGCAGAAGTTGGGGAGAAGCCCGAGAGGGGACTTGAAGTGTGGGAGGAGGCGGTGGCTGGAGGCACTCGGAAATTGTTCTGTGCCTTGGAGCCATGTCTGTGGTGGTGAAGGCGGCCGGCTGGCCTTGGGCATGTTACTGGAGACTGCTTGGGCTTGACAGACCTGGGAGGCAGAGGCAGAGCGGGTCCCCGACCCCTGCCAGCCTCTGCCTGTCCCCAGCTTGTCCTGCAATCTTTTGCCCGCCTCATCCTCCGCCGGGGCTCTGCGCTCCCGAGGCAAACGGTAGGGCTGCTGACTTCCCCAGGGTCGTCCTTGTGACGGGCCCACAGCCCGGGTCTCCTGCAGCAGCTGCGGGATGCGCGCCCCCCGACACGAGAGTAGCCCTTTCCGCGGCGGCTTCCTAGGACAGGCACCTGCACTCAGTGTCGTTTGTCAGAAGAATTTTACTGAGGTCAGCATCGGTTACTGTGTATTTCCTCGTAAACACTGAATGGAAAACTGGCAGGTGGTGGGCGCACAGATACTCTTCAGCCTAATACAAACAAATAGTGTTAGAAGTCCGGAGTGGGAAAGCTCCAAGGGCGCCCCGGGACAGCGTCCGGGTGTGAGAACCACGGCCTTGCCAAAAAGTCCGCAGCCTGACATACTGGAGGCAGGCCTTAGGCCGCAAAGCTCATCGTTCCGTAAGTGGAAGACCAGCTCTGACAATGGGTTTTACACTCTTGGAACCAGCGGAATGATTCTTCAGTGTGAAACTGGCTGTTGCGGAGCCCATGTTCCTTCTTTAGTGTCCCTTTGGTCTTGAGCTGGGCTGCTGTGGGGGGAAGGGTGCAGCCCTGCCCTAGCTGGGCGCATGCACAGGGCACTGTTGAAGAGTCGCGTGTTGCCCGGGAGATGAGTGTGCCCTTCCTGAGAGAGGCTGCCAGTGTCTGCACGTCTCCTGTGCCTAGCGCGCACACTGCCCCAGGGTCTCGGAGCTGCAGGCCACTGACAGGTGCATGGAAATGTTTTAAAAGAAGTAGCAGCATAAGCATGTCTTTTCCTGATTCCTTTTCAGGGATACAGAGGGTTCCATCATATTATAATTAACCAGTTTTGGTGGAAATTTAACTAGTGTTCTAGATTTTTGCTTATTTAACTGTTGTAATGAATTAAAAACTTGATCGGTTTAGTCTGTTAAATACATGGGACAACAGAAAGATAAATGGTAAATATCAAATATTCCAAGTAGAGGGTTCAGCAAGAATGGTGTGTTACCTTTATAAGTATTAAATTCTCTGCTCACCGCGCAGAGAGAGGCAGCTAGTTGGAAGTGTCCCCTGCTCACGAGCTCTGGAGACTGCGGAGCTCCCAAGGGACACTTTGCAGAGGCCTGGGTGGTCTGACCGAGGCCCTTTCTCCAGGCTGGATCTCGGATCTGCCCCTCACACCTGTCCTTACGTGCTCTCTTCTGTCACTTTTGTTCTTTTTCCGTCCTTTCTTTTTTTGTTGCTTTTTATAGTTTACTTTAAAAAAAGAAAGAAAGGGACGTCTCGGTGGCTCAGTGGGTTAAACCGCTGCCTTCAGCTCGGGTCATGATCCAGCGTCCTGGGATCGAGTCCCGCATCGGGCTCCTTGCTCAGCAGGGAGCCTGCCTCTCTTTCTGCCTCTGCCTGCCTCTCTGCCTGCTTGTGTGCTTTCTCTCTCTTTCTTTCTGACAAATAGATAAATAAAATCTTAAAAAAATAAAAAAGAAAGAAAGAAAAGAAAAGAAAGAAAGCCAACTAACGAGGAGGCTTCTGTGTAAGAAATCTGTTAATTATATAATCATCAGATTTCTTCCCAGAGACTGATCCTAGCTTTCTTGCTCTCATTCCCTGCAGGCAGAGACACTTAATTTTTTCTTTAATCTTTTTGTTGTAGTGGAGGTTTCAGACGGGAAATTGGTATTTAAGTGCCAAGTTTAAAAATCAGTGGTACGTAGTCTTGAAGGTCTGGGTACTTCATATTTGGTGTTTAATGTACAAACCCTCATCTTCATGTTGTTTAGTAGGTAGTTGTCTTTCACCTTCATTGTCATCTTTTGAGGTCAAAGATACTCTAATGGTCTCTTTCTCTACTTCACAGTCTGCTGTTTTGCTTTGGTTAAATTGATGAGCTCCTCCCCCTTCCCCAGTGCCTTTTAGTAGGCTGGGCAGACCTGGGGACCAGGTCCTGATCCATGTAAAGTCTCTCAGATTGACCTCTTCTCGGTTTGAAATTTTGGATTAGGCTTTCTCTCTCTCTCTCTCTCTCTCTCTCTCTCTCTCTGTCTCCCAGGACTTCTGCCATTTTACATTTTATCCAAGTAAGTTTCTTTTCACCACACTTTGTATTTGATGGGTGCTGACTTGGCTCTGAACACACCATACCTTTAAATTGGACCTGTGGACGTCTGGCCCTCATTACATGGCTTGATGTCTAGAGTTCCTCGAGTACCTGTAGTAAATAAAATTTATCTTAGTGTTCTGTTTTTACAATAATTTTGACCTTTAAGCTGTATCCTTTCTCTGTTTCTCATTCACCAGACATTTTTTAAATTAAACGTTTGGTATGTGGTATTATTGCTATTTTATTTTCTCTGTATCCTCCCTTGGCTGGTTGTTCTCTGTGCATGTCTGTGTTCTAATCTCTTACAAGGACACCAGTCAGCTGGACCAGGCCCGCCCATGTGACCTCATTCTACGTGATCACCTCTTTAAAGGCCCCTAGCGCAAATGCAGGCCTGTTCTGATGGCTGGGCGGCTGGGACTTGAGCATGGGCATTTGGGAGGGGACCGCAGTTGAGCCCGTAATAGCTGACCCCCTGAGAGCTTACCGCGTGCATGGGACAGTCATCGGGCTGTGAAGTGAGAGACAGGGTACACCCTGGAGAGCAATCCGCAGGCCGGTGGTGGTTTTGGTTTTTTTTCCCTCCAAAATCAAGATCAGTACAATGCATACGTTTTAAGTAGCTTGAGCATACCTGATTCAGCCCCAGGGCGTAAAACTGACATGTGGCTTCTTCCCTACTATAAAATATCTGCTTTAAAAATGACATGATTTTGCGTTCCTCTGGTAGATGGATTGGAGTTCTGCTTCTTTAAAAACAACCACCAAAACCGAACCTCTGGTCTTGGTGTGGTAGGTTGTGTAGTACATGTCTCCTTGTAACGCTGCCGTGGGCATGTGTGTCTTCCTTCCTCTGCTGTCTCCCTCCCTGTCACTCTTCTAGAGGATTTCAATGTAAATCTATGTTTGGTTGGAGTCCGAAAATGTAACTGGAGTAGATTGTCTGGATAACTGGAATATGGATGTGCAATACGGGGCCGTGTTTCGTTTTAGAGGAGTAAGCTCTTTGTTGCAAAGCGTTGTAGTTCTACATAGGAATCCCCCACTGAAATCTCAGCTTCTGCGTGTGCCGGCCCACGTTCCGCTCGCCCATCCTTGTCTGGGGTGTAGGTTAAGTGTAACCCTGACGGAGTACGGGTACTGGACACAGAACATACATTTGCTATTAAACTTGACATGCTGTATTCCTTTCTTGGTGGGTTTGTTTGTGACGTAAAGGGTGTTTGTAACCAGAGCTGTTTTTCTTCCTAGTGCCCTTGCTGCCAGTCCCGAGCCAGCCGAGACCTGCTGTGGGGCCGCAGAGATTCCCAGTGAGTAGCAGCTGCTCCTTCTGCTGCAATAGGACGAGCATACGTTTGCTGAGAAACATTCAGACAGCAAATGCGCGTGGTTCCAACTAAATAGAAGTTTAAAGATTTGTAAATATTGACAATAATTTTTGCACTGGAAAATGTTTGTTAAAAGCTTAAGGTCAATGGGTTTTTGAGAATGGAATTAATTTTGTTTAACTGTAAAAGTGTTGAATCAGGATCATCATACAGTGCCTTTCGTCTTAAAGAGGTGAATTTTGATTTCATCATTGAAATCAGTCTTTAAGTACTTTAAGTGAGAAAGGGCCTTGCTTTATCATGGTGTGTGTGCGTGCACAGGTGGATTTGCGTACGTGTGGGTGTGTGTGCAGTTCTGGGGGATAATAATGACCTCTCGGGGCACCTGGGTAGCTCAGTCGGTTAAACGTCCGACTTTTGGCTTCGGCTCAGGTCACGATCTCAGGGTCGTGGGATCGAGCCCCTGTCGGCCTCCGCCCCCAGCCCTAGAATCCTCTCCCTCTGCCCACACCACCCCACAGTCACTCGTGCGTGCTCGCTCTCAGATAAGTCAGGCAGTCTTTGCAAGCTTCTTTAAATGAGATCTCTACTTGCTCAAGAAAACAAAAAGCAAAACAAAACAACCAACTGAACCCCAAAAGTCTTAACGAGCTATTGGTTTTGTAGCTTAAAATGAAGGTGTTTCTCTTTAAAATACCTTTACAAGAAAGCACCGGTTCCCTCAGTACTTGGCTGCGCTTTCCTTAACTCGGTCCGTTCTTTTGATGTATTTTAACTGGAAGAAAAATGTCGGTTAAATAGTTGTATCTGTTTCAATAATTTTTTCTTTTTTTGAGTTTTGGGTTAGACTTGTTATTAGTTCTTGGCTTCATTAAATCAGTGAGGACATGTTTAAAAAAAATGGACCAGACTATCAAATTTTACTATCATTTGTATATAAAACAGATACAGTTTTGTTGAGACTGAATAATCTCTGATTTCAGGAAATATCTAAGAGACTGGTTGACCCTAGCCTTGAGACTTAAGGACAGCATATTTATTATTAGGCATTTAGCCTTTTAATGAAGGCTCTGGGTGTATAGTCAGATGATTATTCAGAAATAAAATCAGTATTAGATTTAAGGCTCAGAGTACTTTTTTTTAGAAAAACTTTGATATGTTATAGTTATTTATGAATTATAATTTGGTTTCTAAAACTGATTCTTAGTGGTTTTATTCCCTTACTTATTTTTTCCTTTAAATTACTTACAAAGTACTAAAAACTAGGTTTTAAAATTAGGTGGTGCATTTATTGAGTATGCCTCTGTGTTCAAAGCAGTGTCCTAATAGACAGGGTTTATTAACTGCATGGCCCACTAATAAGTGTATGTGTTTTAGTTGTTAGATACATTTCTTCTTTGAAGTAGTTTACCCATTAGTTACTCTAAAGCACTCATGTTTTAGGTACTTCTTGCTGTTTTTCAGAAATGTAAGCAACTATGCTATAATCATTATTAGATTTGTTTTTGTGTTTTGTTTGCATTATAGAGATAAAATTTGATATGAAAACCAATTGTAGTTTAATGAAAACATAAAGCACGGTTGTATGTACTTGATATTTTTATAAAAAGGTTTACTAATATAAAATTAGGATAAACATTTGTAGTTTTCATCTACTTTTATTTTTCTGTTCTGGAGATACAATTTTATCTGATCCTAGAGGAAGCAAATTGCATACTATCGGAGGACAAGGGGATAATAAAATATCTTTCTCTTTCTCTCTCTCTTGTCTTAAAGATTGATTTATTTTAGAGAGAGAGCATTGGGGGTGGGCAAAGGGGAAGAGAGAGAAAGAGAAAGCAGCAGACACCCTACTGAGCACAGAGCCTGACACAGGCCTCAGTCCCCCGACCCTGAGATCATGACCTTTGCCGATATCCAGAGTCAGATGCTTAACCTACTGAGCCACCCTGGTGCCCCCAAAAGAATATTTCTTTGAGGAATTGAACTTTTTTTTTTTTTTTTTAAAGATTTTATTTTTAAGTAGTCTCTACACACAATGTGGGGCTCAAACCCAGAACCCTTAGACCAGTAGTCACGCACTTTACCGATGGAGGAGCCAGCCAGGCACCCCTAAATTGTGAACTTTCTTTTCAGTTATATGGTTCAATGGGGGTAGTAAATACCGTGGAGTTGCTTTTGGAAGAGTTTCTGCAAAGTGTTGATGTTTTGTTTTGTTACTGTTTTTGAGACGGGCAGTATGTACAGGCGGCAGGAAGCTGCTGGGCTACACGGGAGGCTCCCTGCAGCTCACTGGTCTGTTGGTATCTGACACGTCCTGTACCTTCTGTTATGTCCCAAATGCTGGGTCTTAAGCTGCAGTTACAACATGCCTGTGGTCTTAAAAGTGCAGTGCTCTGCTTATTTCTGTAGTCGATCTTCCTGAGAGCAGATGATCAGGTGTGCAATCTCTATGTGAGAGGTGGAGGCACCCGTTGGCTCAGTCAGTGGAGCGGGTGGCTCTTGCTCTCAGGGCTGAAGTTCCATGACGGGTGTAGAGAGGACTTAAAAAAATCTTTTTTTTTTAGAAACGCACAAGAGGTAGTATGTTTTAAAAAGGTGTACTACAATATCATTAAGAAGGGGGACCAACTCTGGGCCATTGCCTGGTACTTTACATAAACCAGATCTTTACTGAATAAAACTGATTGTCCCTTTTCTGCTAGGTTGGACGCGGTTGCTGTCAGTGTAAGGGTAGTTTTGTGAGCATGCATCTCCTTCCTTCCCAGTGCTTCTGTGGAGTGCTAGTCCCAACCCATAAAACAGACTAGCAGACTAGCAGAATTCAGTAAAACCAGTTTTATAAAATTATAAAACTAGTGGGGATAGTCTTGCTGTGTTTTAACAAAACCCCTTGGAGATTTCTTAACTGATGGCCATTTGCCCAGGGGTGTGTCCTGTTAATTTTGCTTTGTAAGGTGATAAAGCAGTTAGGTTGGGATGCCTGACTTTGGAATCATCATGGAGTGTGTTCAGATCAGTAGACTTCCTTGGCACACAAACAGATGTGAATTACACGGATCTATTGAGCAAAGTGAGGTTCACTGCAGTCTCGCAGCGCGGTCATTCAGTAGTAATGTGCTGTGTCACTTACTGAGCCACTGTTGATCTGTACTTCCTGTGCACAAGGCCCAGGGCTAGGCCAGCTCTGCTGGTTCGCAGGGCGAGTAGGACCGTGTGCACAGGCTGATGTGCAGCCGTGGATCGGGGCCTCCTGAGCCGGCAGCAAGAGCTCCACCTGTCCTCGGAGCAGTGGGGGTTCCGTAAAGGAGCTCGGGTTGGGAAGGACAAGATTGCCGGGAATCTCACTTTGCTCCGTACGTTTCTGTAATCCACATCCTTTTGTGCGCCAGGGACATGTACTGACTCCAGCAGACTCGGTGAGCAGCCCTGCGTAAAACGAGTAGTTGGAGAAGGGGTGTGTAATTTACGTTTTTATTGTTTTTAACGGTACATACGTGAATTTGCGCCAGAGAATTACGTCATGTTCACTTTCTCCCCATCTGACCAAAGAGCAAAAAAGGCAGCCAGTACAAGTACCACCAGATTTCCAGATTTTAAAGGAATTAGTATCTAGTCGGTATTAGTGGTAAGGTGTTCTGCTCTTCCCCAACAGTGGCAAGCTTTACTTAAAAATCCATTTTGTTTGACAATTTTACGAAAACGTGAGAAATTCCTAATTTAGAGCTAGTACACCTAGAAATTGTATTAGGTGGTAATGCCTCAGTTTTTAAATTAAAAATCAGAGAAGTCTAGGCAACTAGTAAGCCTGTTTTTCATAGAATTACTTAAGAATGTTTGAAAAATTCAAATCTTAGGTGAAAATACGGTACTCTAGGTTATACGTGATATAGTAGGAGAACTAATATTTTTATTTCCTCTTTGGTGAATTGTATTAAAAGACTTGAGTAAACGGTTTTTAAGACAAAGCTTGAATGTCAGAGTACTAAATACCATAAGAAGGGCATCCTTAGAGTTGATGTTTCTGGAAAATTCTGCCTCCAGCTGCCCCTTCTGTGCTCCTGTCAGGACACTCCGTGTCTGCCCCCGGCCCCACTCCCTTAATTTGGAGTTTGCTGACTTGTTTTGTGATTCAGGTTTGCACCTAAGAATCCTATCTGTGTCTTTAATTTTCACTATGGATATAGCTCTTAGTGCTGCACTTTAAAACATTTCTCGTCACGAACTATAATTCCCAGGCTGCTTTGTTCTTTGAAATTCAAGTTATCTATCTGTCTATCTATCTCTCAGTATATTGGATAGCGTTGTCAGAGAATGAATTCTTTTCATACCGCAGTACCACTCTGCCAAACGGAAAGGGTGTGTCAGCTCCGTGAACGGTGAGCGCTCCCGGTGCAGACGGGCACAGGAAGTCGGCGTCTGCCGTGAGGAGTGACGGGTGCTGCTGTGGAAGGGCCCGTCCCTCCCTCCGTGTCCGCTCCTCTGGTCTTGCCTTCTGCCTCCTGCCATCCTGCACGCTCTCCTGAAGCGGCCTCACTCATGAGAAGACCTTTGAGTGTAGTTTCACAGAACGGTTGTGGTTTTCTTTGTGTTGTTTTTATGGGGAGTGGGGTGCGGAGGCTCCTTTACCTTTCTGCTCGTGATCTCTTCTCATTGCCAAATGCTCTTGGTTTTACGGGTTAGTCTGTCCTTTCCGCAAAGGCTGTCCCTGATGATGTTGTCACTGGTGTAAAGTTGGAAGGCTTGTTTTTGTCTGTGTGTTTTCCAGTCCCGTGTTTGCCCTCAAAGAGGTGTTCATTGTTTTTAAAGTGGGCTCACTTAAAAAAGTAACACTAAAATGTTGGTTAATAATATTTTGAGGTGTTGCTTTGAGATTTTGCTAACCTAATTTGTTTTAGTTGTCGGTACAATTGCTATTTTTAAGCGTGTGGGTAAACCCCGATAACTCACGTAAAGATTCTTGACCTAGGGTATTTTAAAACCTGTTCAGTCACTGATTTTGAATGGATGCACTGGGTAGAGGTGGTATTTCAGGCTAAACAGTTAAATAACCAGGTACTTTGGCTGCTAAATAATTTCTCAGTGGGTTTTTGTTGGAATTAAAACCAAAGATTGCGTTTTAAAAAAAAAAAAAACCACTAAAAAGTTTAAATTAATCTTCTTAGCAATTACATGATTACTTAGGTTCACCCGGTAAGATTTCCATTTGTGTTTACTGTGTAGCTGTAGCCCCTCGCAGGTAGGTCTGAGCACAGGCTCTTCCCGTGGAGCGGGTGCGTGGCATCAGGTGGTGGTGATTGACACGGCCTGGATGGGTTTTATATGGCATTTCATGCAAATCGTGTTTGATGAGACTGCTGCCTCAGATTCCATTTCTTTCTGATTAGAGCCCTTGCAGATGTGAATCTGGACTTTAGTCCAGCCTTTCTTTGGAACCCCTAACTGTTTTTACAACTTGCCTGCGATGCCTTGTAATTATTAGCACTTAAGATCGGGATTGAATGACGGGCATTTTCTCTTATCAGATGTACGAGTAGTAGCAGGCAAGTGTGGGACGAGAGGCTTCCAGCTGTCAGACGTTGTCAGGCTCGCAGGGAGGGAACGCGGTTGAAAATGCAGGTGACATGATGCCCAACATCCTCCATTTGCTGGTGGGTTTCTGATTAATCATGATTACCATATATTATCATACCATCAGATTTAATCATATCAATGCGTTCCCATCTGCAGCAGTAACAGGAATAGCTAACCACTATGGTAACCGCTATTAAGTATGGTGGTGATGAGATGCAGCGCCCCGCTGACGTGACTTGCCGCCCTGCCGGTGTCCCTTGTGTGTGAGATTGGCCGGGCACGAGTCTGCACGCGGGACTCCGAGCCCCGGGAGTGTATGGACTGAGACTCTGTGAAGTGGGTTTCGTGTACAGTAAGTTAGCCCGTAGGCCTCATTATAACAGCTGCCTTCTAAAAGTGTGTCCTAGAATGTCGTTTTGCGTCTTCTGCTAAGTAAACTGTTAGGTTGAAGTGCAAACCTTCCATCCATCCTCTTGGAAGCGGTAGTCTGAAGTCCTGCGCGCAGCCCAGCCGACTGTGCTGTGACAGTCCGCGCTGTAACGGTCCGGCCGGTCCAGACTGTCCAGCTCTCAGAACCTCCTGTGTGTGCCAACAAGATCTTCATGGCCCGTGTCTACCATGCATCCTGCAGAGCACACCAGTTTTTATCTTAAATACTTACTTTCTCTGGAGTCTCTGAAGACCTGGAATTCTTTTAAAATGCATTTTTAAGATAAACTTTGAAAGAGGCCCTATTTTATTATAAAGGACTGGAAAGCATGTCCTCAAAAGATTAGAAACTTAAACTTCTTTACAGTATAGGTCTTGTTATGTGCAAGCTTGTGAAAATTCACAAGTACCCACAGTTGTGTAATCACTACAGTTAAGGTGTCGACAGCAGTCGTGTCTCCCCAGTGGCTTCCTCTTGCTGCCCTTCTGTGGTCACTCCTCTCCCTGTCCCGGCCCCCACAGCCAGATCTGTTTCCGGTCACTGAAATCCTGTCCCGGGATGGTGTGAGTCTGACTGCCTTCCTTGCCACGGTGCTCTTGAGAGCCTTTCCCCGTACGCGGCTCATCTGTTTGTATTGGCAAGTAGGGCTCTCCCGTGTGGATGTACCACAGTCGGGGCGTCCATTCGCCATGTGGACATTGGGTTATTTCTAGTCTTTGGCTACTGTGAGTAAAGTTGGTATTAAATGTGTGCGTTTTCTACGTGAACGTAGTAGTCGGTAAATAGCTAGGAGCAGGGATTGCGGGTCTCGTGGTGGGGGTATTTATCGATGAGAGTGTTCAAACAGACTGCTCGCAGTGGCGGAGCCGCTGCTCTGCTTTTTCACTGCGTCCTGTTCTGAGTGAGGAGATAGTCCTGGAGCCCGTCCTTGGACATCGTTGGGCAAGGCAACAGTTACCGAGTGCTCACGGTTTCTCAGAGTTGGCTCAGAGCTTGGGTTCCACAGCCGTGTGAGGGTAACGTCTTCTCCAGCTCACAGAGGGGGACCCGAGTCTTGGAAGGATTCAGTTGCTCAAGTTCACATAACTGGGTGCGGACGGGGTTTTAGCCGCGGCAGTCCGAGTCTCTCAGTCCGGGCGTACCTCTCCCTTTCTCTCTGAGTATGTTAATCCAGACCGTGTTTAAGATTGTGACTGTCAGTGAGAGCTGGAGTGGCCACGTTTGCTCTGGGAGGGCCCGTACTGCCCTTCGGTGGGATTGTTGGGGACAACAGGAGGCGTGGGGTGTAGGGCTAAAGGACTTTTTGTTGCTGAAATATGAGACATAAGTAGGCTGCGGTGTGTTCATCAAAGCAGTGTTTTGTACTGAGTTAGAGATGCTCTAGTGTGTCTGCTGGCTTCACTCTGAGCCCGTAGCATTGTCTCGTGTGGCTCCATCCGTGTGGAGTCCGCGCGCCCCTGCCCCATCTCCGAAGGCTGGTGCTTAGCGCTGGCGATGTCCTGCTTCAGAATGCTCTCTAAAGAGCATCTCCCGATACAAAAGTACATTTTAGGGAATAGATGTAGGTATTAAATAAGGCACAATCTGAAAGAAAAAAGGTCTATGGAAAAACTGAAATAAGAGGATTAACATTGTGATCGAAGGGTACAATTTTAATGATGTCAGGGGTCACTGGTGGCCTTATTCTCTGCATTTAACCCACATTTAATCAGAATTAACTGAGACGCGGGGTTCTTAAGTGTCTGCTTGTCTCTTATATAGTTCTTTGCATTTTAAGCAAGATTAATAAATGAAAACATGCTATAAAGGAAGATTGTAATTCATTGAAAGATTCATGAAGTTTCAATGACATTGTTAAGGTATTTAATTAGTCTTATTAAAATATATCAAGTGACCCTGTTAGGGAAGCTGATAAGTCATACAATAGCCGTTAGAGCCGCTTTATTCTCGCATTATACGATTAACTTTGGGCTAAGCAATTTATGCAGAGTTCTCCTCTTTTTTTCCCCCGTGGTTGAAGTTGTCAGTTCTTTCTGAGTAGGATTAAGGCAGATAACATCATGTAATTAACAAGAGACCGAAGAAGGGAGAGTAGTTTGCGTAAGAATTACAGGAGAGGATGATAACTTTTACCTTAGACGCTTAAAGGCATATAAAGAAAAGCAAAATAGAGCAATTAGTTGAAAGGATTAAGGTAGCCTTTTCTTTCAAAAGGCAGAAGAATTAGTACGGAAAGTTCTGTTAAGTGATATATTCACAGCTCACTCACAGTCTTAAAATGATTGTGCATTTGGTGGAGGGAATTGGTAATTTATTATCTTTTATACCCGTGAAATGATAGAAGTTCTTAAATGAATGCTCTCATCGGGAAAGTCTCCACGATGGGGCCAGCTTGGAGCCACGGCGTGTTCGACGTCGCCTGAAGACACACTGGTCACAGCGGAAAGAGCACTTTGTAGAGCAAATCCGAAAATGGGCTTTTATGGCCTGAGTTCCGTGGACAGTGAAGCTTGGGCTAATCCACTTCTAACTGTAAACCCGAGTTTCTTCGTCCCTTAAAGGGAAAGTTGTTTGTTGTGCCTGTTCCTTGGCCGTGTGTTCGTGAAAGATACTGTGTCGTACTTGACTTGTTCGGGGTCAGGATGCGAATGAGGTTGCATGTGACAGAAAACTCAGGTAACAGTGACATAAACCGAGTGTCTTTATGTTTTGCATAAAAATGAGAAAGTTCTGTGTTGGTATAGCCGTTCTGTGATGTTCCAGTGGCCCATCTATCACTCGACCCAAATTCCACGCCAGATGAGGAGGAAGGATGGGGACAAAAGGCGTGTCCCCGCTGAGGCAGACCCCCTAAGGAGCCTTCCCCGGGTCCCTGTCCCACAGTGCCAGCGATGTCTTGTTGGCCAGAACCTAGTCACATGGGCACCCTTGTGGCGAGTTCAGGGTTTTTTAGGTGGGCTGTGCTGCCCTTTTATTACTTAGGAAGAAGTGAGAATTTATACTGGGTAAGCGATTAGCAATCTTTGCCACCAAGGCTAAAACTTAACGGCTGTAATTTAAGTTGTGTAAATACAGAAAAAGAGAGTGACCTCTATGTTCAAAGTGAAAAAGAAACCAGTGAGGAAAGTGGCACTGGGAGCTTCCTGATACTTGGCAATTGTTAAATTTCTCTTTCAAGAAGGCAATACTGCTGATAGCCAGTAAGAAGCTTTTAGGGTCTTAAAGCTTAAGTTTTAAAGCTCATGTAAATATTCAAGTTCTTGGGTCCTGTTGTCCATTGAGGCCAGTGGATGCAGCGAGGGGTCCACGTGTCTTCCTCAGATGATTTCTCCCTTGTGTCTGTTGTGACCTGCTACCTCCAGAGAGGGAGCATTTGTCATTCTGGTTCATTTCATGGACGAGCTATTGACTTTCTTTCTGAATACTGTCTTGTATTATCTTCCCCTTTTATCTAATCTTTGTACCCCCTGACCCTTATGCCGTATTTGGCCTCTTGGAAATCGGTTTCTTTCTGGTTGGATTTGAGGCAGGTGCCCATAAAGCTGGCTCTCCCCCAGAGCCAGTGTGGCTGGGCCTGGTGGACCTGCCACGGTCCGTCCTTCATGGCGCTGGCTGCCCCAGAGGGTCATAGCCGGCTGGTGGCTGCCTCTGGGTTCAAGGTGATGCTAGCAAAACCCTCTTCCCATTCAAATTCTGTTGGACAAACTAACAAGCCAGAACTTTGCTTGTTTACTCAACTTTAGTCAGCGCTTTTTTCTAAATTGTAGATAACATCTTGGATTCTGCCTCCTGGTATCAGTTTGTCATAGGCTGATCAGATAAGAACTGCTAATTTCTTCCACCGTTCAGGTCAGCAGAGGGATTTCCATGGCTGGCTGACTGTAGGCTTGATTTAGTATTTATTGGTTTTTGTGACTCTACAGCCCTCACGTACTGTCACACGATGACCTGTACATATGTGATCGTGAAACAGTGAGACAGACGACGGAACGTGAAATAACTGTTCATAACAGGCACGGTGAGTGTGTGCCCTCTGGAGGTGGGCGGCTCGGGAGTGAGTCTGGGCTCCTCCGCTTTCTAGCCACGTACTGGGTGAGAGATACTGAAATGCTCCGAAGATTCTGTGAGCAAAACCCCTACCTTACAGGGCATTCGAGGGCTGGAAGGAGACGGCAGAGGAGTCCCCCGCAGAGTTAGCTGGCAAGCAGCAGTGGTGGGCCGCAGCCTTGGGTCAGTAGGAGCAGATTCAAGATGGGGATTTGGGGGGACAGGACTAGGCAAGGGCTCTGGGGATGCAGGTGGGGAGGGGCTGGAACTGGGCTGCTGTGTAGTTCCAGGTCCGTCTCTGGCCCTGGCCTGATCTTTGGGAGCTTGGTTGGAAGTTGGGGAGCCTGTGGCGCATAAAGCCTCCCTCGGAGTTGTCCACTGTGGGGCCGGTGCCGTGGACGTCTGAGGCATTGGCCGGGACAGCATGTGCAGCAGCTGGGGCCCGAGGCGCCTGCACGTAAAGGGGACGTGGCGATGGCCCCGGGCTCCCCGCACCACAGGATCAGCTGGAGTTTAGTGACTGACCAGCCCTTAGCCCGCAGTGGCTCGGTACTGCAAAGCGTTCTTCTCACTCACCGTGTCCTCTGGGCCCCCACAGACCTCTGTGTTCACTAGTCTGGTGGGGAGAGGGCGAGGCTCACTCCTGGGAGTTCCTGTAACTGGCCAGGTCTGGGACCGGCCTGCGCCACTTCTGCTCACATGCTGTCGGCTGGACTTTGGTCACGCGGCCAGCCATGGCGCCTTGCAGGACTGGCTGGGAAATGGATCCTGGCTGGTGCTCAGGAAGAAGACGTGGGCACAGACGTGGGGAGCATCAGGGGTCTGTGTCCTTGGTGACGGCGGGGGAGGCGGGGAATCAGCTAATTTTTATATAAAGCCAACTGGCCTCACGAGTACGGATTTCTGTTTCATGAGTGTTCTGCAACATTAAGGTAATTACATTTATCACTTTTTCTTAGTGACTTCTGTCCTTGTTTAGAACTTGGACAAATTGCTGTAAGATCTATCCAGATTTGGGCACTTATTTTAATATTGTGTACTTTTTGTTGTATGTTTTTTTTTTACATTTTACAAGTGGCTTTTTATTATTATATATTTATATTTTATTTATGGATATGTTTATCATGCTGTTAGGGTAGTATGGTCAGGTTTGCTGTTATGCAGACTTGCTCCTACCATGTTTTACTTTTCCTTAAGCATTCTCTGGCTGAAGGAGTATAGTTCTAACTTGTTGATCTGTATTTACTTTTAGGATTGACTCTGAAAAATGCCTTGTTATCGTATGTGTGCTACACGATGATTGCCAAGTACCACCATTTGAGTAAAGTGAAGCGGTTTTTTATTTTTTTATTTTTCATTTTACTCTGGTTTTTTGGTCTGGTTTATGGGTGTGTCCTGCATTTTGCAGGTGTATTTTGTTTTTCTCAATGTTATATTTATTTATTTGAGAAAGGGAGAGCAGGGGCAGAGGATAGAGGGAGAGGGAGAAGCAGGGTCCCCGCTGAGCAGAGAGCCTGACATGGGGCTCCATCCCAGAACCCCGGGGTCTTCACCGCTGAAGGCAGACGCTTAACTGACTGAGCCCCCGAGGCGTCCCATGCTGTATGATTCTGAGGTTCAGTGTACAGCCCGGGCTGTGCTTCTGACCAGCAGTGTTGGAAGGATATCCCACAGACCGTCCCATTTCCATGCTTCATTCTCTGTTCTCTAAAAATGGGATGTTGCAGAGCAGAGAAGAAGCCACGTTCATCTCACTTTTCCTCTGATTATCTCAGTGCCACGGTAGGAGGGTGACCTTTGCCCTACAGTTAAGTCAGGGAACTGGCTTCTGTTGATGTTGGCTTCTCTTTGGTCCTGGTGCACTGTGTATGTTTTAAGTCTGCCCCGCCCAGGAGCCTCTGGGGCTCACTGTGCAGGGTCTGGTTGGTCTGGCCCAGCGTCCCGTAAGTCCTTCCTGAGGCACTCCGCCACCTGCTGTCTGTGTGCTTTGTGGGCAGCCAGGGTTTAACCTGCTGTAGTGTTTCAGATTCCAGTGTGGGGCTGGAATTTCCTTGCTGTTAGAAATGGGCAGTTTCTTCATTTGTTAAATATCTGTAAATGTTTGTGTACCAGGCCCTGTGCCAAGCATGAAAGTGCATTGGTGAATAAGACAGACCATAGTCTCACCCTGCACAGTCCTGTCCGTTGAAGGGCAGCGAACAGTGGGAGTGGATTCGCCAGGATGCTGACGGCTCACCCGTGCAGGCCGCCTCCTGTGACTCAGAGTGGGAATGCAGGAAGGGGGTCTCGCTGGTCTGTCGCACAGTGCAGGAGGCGACATGTCGCTTGTCAGCAGCTCTGTGTTAGGGTAGAGCATGGAAGCCGTCTGCACAAGTGTGTCACGTGCAGATGACAATAATGGCAAGCGCTGTCAACTTCTGTTATTTGCTGGTACTGTCGTAGGTCCTTTGAACGTGTTCTTTCATTTCCTCCATGAGAAACAGGTACCATCGGTATCCCTGCCTTTTACAGAGGAGGAAACAGGCTTGGAGAGGCTCGGCTGCATGGCCGGGGCTCTGCTAAGTGATGGGAGGGCCGGTGCTGCCCCCTGCCCACTCAGCTGCTGCTAGCCAGAGCCTTTCGGAGAGCCGACCGGCTGGAAGACTCAGGTTCTAGCCTTAGTGACTGATGAAGATAAAGGATTTGGGGGGCCTTGTTCCATATTGCTGACATTTGAATGCTTGTGTCTAAACGCGGATAGCATGTAGGTAATTAGTAAAAGGAAAGAAGATCTGGGAAGAGATGAAAATCACAATATTATAATTCCAAAGGGGACAAGATTTATGATCCCAATATATTTTCAGTTTAATACAAAAAAATGTCTTTAGAAGTTATGAATATTTAAAATAATCTCCCAGGAATGTACCTGGTTCTTAGGCAGCTTGGAATTTTTATTGAAAACTAACCACATTGGTTTCTTTTTGAGTTCATTCTCATAATTCAGTAACTGCTTCCTTTTAGAAACAGATGAAGGGGGTTGAGAATATATTGCCTGACTCCACCTGTGGCAAAGTCAAAATCAAAACTTAGCAGACTTTCTACTTACAGTGGAAGGGGAGCCAGTCTCCTTTTCCAGTTACATTTGGCCTTATCTATAATGAGAAAACCTATCTTCTGGAGGACTGGAAATTAACTCTCGGATGGAAGGAGACAGTGAGGGCCGCGAAGAGCCCGGTTGGCGCAGCCACGTGACCAGTCCTGTCTGGGCCTCCATCGGCAGGGGAGGGGCGTGCGGCAGTAAAACGCAGTCGTGCAATTTATCGCTTACGACAGATTTCAGAAGAAACCGAGTATTTTCCAGTTTTCTGTAAGCCCCGCATGATGTGAGCCCGGCAAGAAAACTAGCAGGAAGTATCAGGCCTTCACATAGTAAATCATGAAGAAAGTCCCAGTTTTTAGTCAAGCCAGAAAGGTCGGGAGCCTTTTTCCGCTTCCTGTAGTTGTGAACAGAGCCGGGACGGAAGGTGGGAGGCACTGCTGGTCGCTGGCTTCCGTGCAGCTGTGCGGAGGAGTGCCGGCCCCGGAGCACTTGCCTGGGACGGTCTCGGGCCTCCGACCAGAGGTGTGGGTGACGCAGAGACGCCGCACAGAATGGGTCCCGCTGCGGGACGCTCACCGCAAAGGAGTGCAGGTGGGGATTGCCCGGGGCGGGAGACAGCAGTGCTGATCTGCGCGTGGTTCGGGACAATGTAGAAGTTACACTTTGCTCTCCCCTCTGTTGGAATGGGTAAAACGGTTGTAAGGGCTTAAGAAGTTCTCAAATGAACGCCGCCGCTTTCCAGGTCTTGATACGACACAGGACTTGCGGGTTGAGTGGAAATAACCCCAGGAGACTCCCCTGCTTTCTCAGAAAGTATGTTTTATCCTGTCTGTCCTCTCTTCTGACACTGTGTCCCTCTGTGTTTTTTGGTCGGCTCCTTAACATAGAAGTGACAGATGCAGCGCACGAGTTAGGAGCCCTGAAGTCGGCTGAGTCAAGTTCGGGATGAAAGCTTGCCAACAAATCAGTAGTGCAGCGCTTGCAGCCCGGGTTACGGTTTAGCATACTGTTCCTGCTTTTTAATGAAAAATCTGACCGATGTAAACAATAGAGTGAAAATTAGCAGCAAGCATTCATATCAGAGTCCAGGGCTGGCCTGCCGGGGAGCTGCTGAGAGCGCGGAACAGGGCCGGGGAAAGTGGAGTGTCTGTACAGAGGACTTGCAGGAGGAGCCCTTCTTGGTAGAGATGGTGCCTAGAGTGAAAAATTTCCAAAGAGAAGGATGAGTTAGGAAACAAGGAAGTTTGCGTATGATGTGATGGTTTCCAGAATTCAGTTCTGTTGGCTGTAGGCTGTTATTTTCACGTCTAAGTCAAGAGAAAATCTGGTTTTTAAAATCCCCAAATTTAGTAATTTTGTTAAGATTAATATCATATGGGTTGAAACTTCCCCTGGTTCATTTTCATGTGACGAGTAAAATGAACCCTTTGGGAGCTTTTAACCTGTTGCGTGTTGAAATCTCTGATTTAAAAAAAAAAAAGGGGTGCCTGGGTGGCTTAGTCAGTTAGTCGTCCAACTCTTGCTCTGGGCTCAGGTCTTGATCTCAGGGTCGTGAGTTCAGGCCCCACACTGAGCTTCATGCTGGGGTGTGGAGCCTACTTAAAAAATGGTAATAATAAAATAAATGAAATTTAAAAGAAAAGAGAATGGGGTCACCATGGGAAAATTATTTAATGTCCTGAGTTTCTGTTTCCTTGGCTGTGAGATGGGACTCGTGCCCCTGCTGTGCTGCCCAGTCCTGAGCTCAGATGGTGGGGGCTCTGCACAGACCTTGGCATGGAGTATGTACGTAAGCCACTGGTGACGAAGGTGGCCATTGTACTGGGGACTTGTGGCCCCAGGGGCCCCATGCCCATTGGTTCTTACTCTTGAAGTAGGTGCTCCCACAGTATCCGTTCTCAGTGGGCTCACGTTGGCCTTACCAAGGTGGTTTATTGAAATCCTGGACAAATCACTGCATCGTTAGTCACGGAGTGGTGGTGGGGGTGTGTCCAGAGCATTGGCTCCTGAGTGCAGAGGCCGAGCATCCGTGTGAAGTGGAGAGAAGTGTCTCCTGCGGTGGTTTGCTGGTAATGAGACCGTAGCCTTGGTTCAGACCCTGCCCTGGGCTCTGGCTGAGTTCTCCGGCTTCTGGAGTCAGCTTCGCTGGGGCTGCAAGACCAGCCAGAGGAGCCCGAGAGTCGGCCTGGATCCGGGTGACCCACCCAGTTCCAGACCCAGCACTTCACCAAGGCCGTTACCTGAGTCTCCCTCATCAGGGGACCGTTGCTGCCCCTGCGCCCCGCACGCTGGCAGGTCCACAGGTCGTTTCAGTACTAGGCTGGGTGTTATGGCTCGATCTTTGAGCTTGTGCCCGATTCTCAGAACATGGACAGACCCAGTGCTCCTGAGAGTTGGCTTGGATCCTAGGGTTCTCCAGGGCAGTTCCTTGGGCTCTCCCAATGGTGACAGTCCTCTTGCTGATGGGCCACTGTTGCAGCCAGCGGGCTTTTCTGGAGCTTTTCGTGGGTGCTCTTCCGTTTACTGTGCGGCGTTCTTACAATGCCACGGGGAAAACAGACTTAAAAAAAAAGAGAGAAGGGAGGGAGGTCAGTGTAGTTTGCAAAACATACCAGTGTAAGATGACGGCACATTTAGAGATGACAGCTAAGTGTATCAGTAATAAAATGACAGAAAAAGACTTAGCATTTCAAGTTTATGAGAAGACAGTGATTTTTAAAAGTTGAAATACTGGCTGAGTTTCAAAGAAGAAGATATTTTTAAATAAATTATTTTGATGATCTGTATAATTAATGAATTCTTTTTGGAGAAGTGGGAAAAAAATGGCGAAGCTTTCTTTAAATGCCTCACTGGAAAAAAAAAAAAAGAGAAAATGCAAATGTGGTGTTTTTAAAGATCTCCGCGAATACTTAAAAGGCAAACTGAAAAATGAAGTAATTTAGCTTGTCTCTAAATAGACTTCTAGTGGAAGAATGTTAATCTGTGAGAATTCAAAGTGTCTTATCCAGTGGAATCCAACTGTGAGACATTTCTTTTGTAGCAGAGTGGTTTCTTAGACGTTTCACGTTTTCCTGTTACCGCAGAGCTTGCTGTGTCTGTAAAGCTGCATGTTCAGTGTCTTTTTCTTTTTTGGAAGTAAAGGCTCCATGATTTATGGTTGTCTTCAGAAGGTAGCAAATCACAGCACGTTCGGGGAGATCAACGCCGAGGATGCTGAAAGTAGACTTTCAGCTTTTTAGGTGAATGGGCCGGAAGGGTCAGGGGTCAGTAATTGCATGGATTTCGGTAAGCTTTTAAAAATAATTTTCTTGTTTTGCTGTAGTGATATCAGAACATGGAATTCATGTTTTGATGCTGCATTCGATGTTTGCCTGTTTCCTTATGGTAGGATCACTTACTGTGCAAGACCTTGTGGGAGCTACGGGACACAGTTGCTTGATGTTTTCAGGTTGAAACCCCGTGTATCTCCATTTCTAGAAATGGCCATTTCCCTGCCTCTCATCTTGTTTTCCCATTGTTCTGTAGGGGCCTCCAGAGTTCCCGCAGCACACACCTGGGCCCGTTCCCAGCAATTTCAGCCAGCCTCCCCGACTTCCTCTCCAGGACCAGTGGAGGGCCCCGCCCCCGCCGCAGGAGCGAGACCCTTTCTTCTTAGGAGGTAAAGGACCGAGTGGGCTCACAGAACAGAGTTCTCTTGGGTGATGCGCCCGAGTACATCCATGTTGCAGACAGTTGAGCTTCCAGTAGGAGGTTCTTGTGAAGAGTGTCACATTTTGCACCAGAGCACCTCCTTGCCACTTCAGATGCTAACATTGGACATTGTTGGTATCTGCAGTATGAGAATCTCCTGCCAAGGAGGCGGTCCTCTGTAGAAAAGGATCGATGAAGCAATCTAGAAATGAGTTGTAAAGTGTAGACTTCGCATCCTGCCCACCACTTGTCATTTTTGTTCCCAGTAAGATGGCACATAAGACTGCTGTTGGGGGTGCCTGGGTGGCTCAGTGGGTTAAAAGCCTCTGCCTTCGGCTCAGGTCATGATCCCAGGGTCCTGGGATCGAGCCCCGCATCGGGCTCTCTGCTCAGCGGGGAGCCTGCCCCCCCCCCCCCTCGCCTCCTGCCTCTTTGCCTACTTGTGATCTCTCTCTGGCAAATAAATAAAATCTTTAAAAAAAAAAAAAAAAGTGCTGTTGGGTGATGGGCATGTTGTGTGTGAGCCGAGGGTAATGTTGCACCACTGTTCAGTTTCAGGTGAACCAAGGTTCCCGAGTCATCTCTTTCTGGAACAGCGAAGCCCCCCGCCGCCACCGCCGCCCCCCACACTTCTTAGCAGCACTCACCCAGTGCCCACCCCTAGCCCATTACCATTCACTCAGCCTGGACCAGCGTTTAGTCAGCAGGGACAGCAGCCTGTGTTCCCCAGAGAGAGGCCCGTCCGGCCAGCCCTCCAGCCGCCAGGTCCCGTGGGGATCCTTCACTTCAGCCAGCCGGGCTCAGCGGCCACGCGGCCCTTCATCCCTCCTCGGCAGCCCTTCCTGCCCGGCCCGGGACAGCCGTTCCTGCCCACCCACGCACAGCCTAACCTGCAGGTACGCATCAGGCTGTGTGGAGGGGGGAGCACCAGAGCTTTGGGTCTTTGTGTCTCAGAAGGTGACGTTCCTGTGCCGTCCGAGTCTGCTAGTGTGTGGAGGTTATGTAGAGGATAAGGGTTTAGTCTTAAACATGCTACTTATTGAAGGCAACTTTCTTGACAATAATATTTTTCTCCCTAATCGTAGGAGAAATGAAAAAATTCAGTATTTGATTTTTTTTAAAAAGGTGGTACAGCTAATAAAGTGAGGGCATGTTTTGATACTACCTTTGCTCCTCATTGCAAGATTCTGGAAAGGTTCATCAGTGGAAAGAAAGTTTTTTGTCAAATTATGTTCCTGCAAAATGTGGCAGAAAGATTCTTTGCGTGGAGGGAAGCTCGGAGTCGCTATTCCCCTGTGGTTGGGAAGATTTGCGTGCCCCCTTCTGCAGGCGGTGTTGCACGGGGGCCTGGAGCTTCCATGAGCTCCTTCTTGCCTTGTATGACTCTGCTCAGATTTAGCCCTACTAGTGAGATACAGAATCACGGTATCCTTGAATCAACTATTTGAAAACATGCAGACTATCGAAATTTAAAAAAAAAAAAAAAATCAGTGTTAAAGTAGGGTAAAATGTTTCTTCATTTTTTTTAAATTAAAAACTATGAGTACATCCCCGTTGTATCAATGTTTGAGTATTTAAAAAGGGAAGTGAGAAATCCCAGGGTCTGGGAACGGTCACCACCAGCATTCGGGTGCTGGTGGTCCCCGGGGGTGTGGTGCAGCCTCGTCACCCTGCCTGGTTGGCGCGGCAGCAGGCTCCCCTGCTCGTGAGTCCCTCTCGCCGCCGCCTTCAGAAAGTGCTGCCCGGGTTTACAGGCCGTGGCCGCTGCTCTCGGCACACGTCCGTCGCTTCCAGTAGTCTAGTGTCAGAAACTCTGCCGTCTGCGTCCGCAGCGCTGTGTGCTTGCAGCTGTGGTGGTTTCCTGAGAGCAGACTCCTGGAGTTTTGGGGCTGAGAGGACTCAGGGCAAATATAAAATGTATAAGCTTAGCTTTTGGCAGGTCCTCTTAAACCTCTGTCCACAAATTCTAGAATGAAATTTTAGTGCCACTTCAAGTTTCTGCTGCTGGGGGTTTTTTGCGCATTGGAACATCACCAGTGTGTACCTTTGCAAACTGTCCTGTCTCTCTCTTCCGGCTGGGAAGGGGCCCCTGCACCCCCCACTGCCCCCGCCGCACCAGCCGCAGCCCCAGCCCCCGCAGCAGCCCCCGCTCCAGCCGCAGCACCAGCCGCCACTCCAGCCGCCCCCGCAGCACCAGCCGCCCCCGCAGCCGCCGCACCAGCCCCCGCACCAGCACCAGCACCACCTCTCCGTCCCGCCGCCGCCGCTCATGCCCATGGCGCAACCCCAGTTCAGGCCTCACGTCCAGACGGCGCAGCCTCCGCCCAGCAGCGGCCGGATGCAGTGCCCCCAGCGCCAGGGCCTGCGGCATGTGAGTGTCTGCCCCGGGTGAGGAGGGGCGGTACTTGGGAGCTGGAACATTCTCCAGTTCCGATTTAATTATTGAAACACGTACAGTACGTTTCTGTAAAGTGAGTGTATGTTTAAAAAAACTGCTTCCTTAGGAAACGGATTTTCTTAGGACTACACAAATTAAGGAAGTCCCGTTTGTGCCAGAAAGACTGCACTGATGTTCTGTACCTCCTCCTCTTACTTCTGGGTATCTAGATATTTTCATAGTGATTGGTGGTATCATTCGTAGACACATAATTTTAGCAAATGCTTGTGGTGGTGGGCACTCTGCCTTTGCCAGGAGCCTGCTTTTTGATGGCTGGATTGTCTCTGTCTTCTTGGGCTCTGAATAAATAAATAAATGAGTTCAGGAAGAATTGTCTGATGAGTCTCTGTTGCTAGGCACCGTTCGAGTTCCCGGGGAAGTACCCGTGAACACAGGGGCCAGTTTCCTGCCTTCATGAGGCTGTATTTAACGGTGGGAGATGAACAGTGCGTTTAGCTATGCGGGTGCAGGCTGGGGGCCATCAGCTGGTGTGTGACTTGTCTTGCACGGAAGGAAACTAGGAAATGTGTGTTGCTCCACAAACACAAGACAGTAGTCTTTGCTGTTGTCTTGTTTTCCATTAAGTAACTCCATAAAGAGGCTGATGGTTAAAGCGTTGGGCCAGGGGAGGTAATTAGTTTTTCCTTTAAGTACTCTGCCCTTGAGCTGCAGCTTTAAGTGTGTCACTTAGCTACTTGTAATTTCAGTTTTCTCATGCTCACTAGCCTTTCTTTCTTTGCTAAAGTAGCATTGAGACTAACATGATGTAAGAAATGAGGAAGGACTGGGGGAGAGCTGCGTTGTAACAGAGGCTTCGTTCTGCTACAGCAGCGTAACAGATACACCCCTGCCTGGTGCCCTTGGGCCCCGACCTGGTGCCGTCGGAGCTCCGTCCTCCCCGAGCCATCCCCACGACCTGTGCGCCCCTCCAGCTGTTGGCTCTCTGTTAAGAATCTGGGGGAGGAGTAGGGCGAAGAATTTCCTCTCGGGTGAAACTTCTGAGCGTGTTTCCCTGGCAGGGTGTGGTTTTCGTAGGATCTTGACGGACTGCTTGTTCTGTTACTGTTCTACCCGAAATGTAGGGGCCCCGTAAAAGCGGTGCCCATCGCCCTTTGTTGGCCCGATCCGTTTTGTTAAAAATGTCAGTCCCCGTCCTCAGGCAGCAACTGCAGTCCCGTGGTGGTAATTTCCGTTCAAAAGGAGCCTGTCCGTAGGCAGGTAGGGTAAGCTTGACCAGGCCTGACCCTCAGCAGTAGCGTGTGCTGCCCCACAGAGCAGGAACAACTGTGCATGAAAGAAGGTGTTCACATGGGAAAGTTATCAGTGCCCCAGAAGGAGAAGTCCTGTAGTAATTAGCAGGATTCTTGTCATATTTTTATCTAAGAATGTACCTTTTTACGTTCCTTCTCGCAAGTACCCAGTTGTAGTTTCCGTTTCTGTCTTCTCATGCTAGAACACAACTTCTCAGAATGTGTCCAAACGGCCCCTGCAGCAGCTGCAGCCGGCTGCCCCAAGGAACAGTAATCTGCGGGAGCTGCCCATCGCACCGGCGCACGTCATGGAGATGAGCGGCAGCCGCTGCTCCTCCACGCCCGCGGCTCCCGGGAAGCCTGTCGCCAGCACATCACCACCCACGAGGCCGGGGGGTGGGCCCAGGAGTGCACAGGGCAAGACCGAAGCCAAAGTCAAGCCAGTCAGCCCTGCGGTTCAGCCCAAAGAGGAGGCAAAAGCAGAACCAGAGGTAAGAGCATTTTCATTACAAAATCTTTGATCTCAAATGGAAAAGCCTTATCATCAGCTCGTTCCTCTCAGTGTCCTCTTGTCCAGCAGGTTTTTCATAAAACTGTCACTTTTTTCCAGCCGGATCCTTCAGTGAACCCAGCAGCCATGTCCGTGTGAGACGCACTCATCCTCGTAGGGTTATGATGTTAGCGTTTGTGTGTTTGTCTGGTTGTAGCTGGTGCTGCAGAGCCTGGTACCTCCAGGGGTGGGTAGCAGGTTGTTGGATCTGTTTGCCTGATGGTTCCACGCGAGGGGGTTCAGTCCTGGCTGTTCCCCTAGAGATACAGATGCTGCACTGGAGCAGATCTGTGCGGCAAAGCTCCGAGCCCAGCACAGGAGTCTGCTGTCCCTGGGTTAGTAACGCACCCTGGGAGGGGGCCGCCGTTCACAGCAGTGGCCTTTGTGTCTGGGGTGTGGGAAGAGATGAGTATGTGGAAGTTACACCAGTGTTTTTTAAAGGTACGTAGAAGGTATACAGTGAGTTCGTAGCATTTATTAATATAATGAAAACAGCAGTGTGAAGAACTTCATGAGGTAATATAGGCATGAAATAAGTCACGCTTTCTTTTTTTCTTTTTCTTTTTTTTTTTTTTTTTAAAGAGATTTTATTTATTTGTCAGAGCGCAGGCACAGGCAGGGGCAGCAGCAGAGCAGGCAGAGGGAGAGGAGGAAACAGGCTCCCCAATGTGGGGCTCTATCCCAGGATCTTGGGATCACGACCTGAGCTGAAGGCAGATGCTTTACCTACTGAGCCACCCAGAAGTCCCTAAGTCATGTTCTCTTAATCAGTTACCTTCCCATTGAAATTTGGAGGTGGGGTCAGATTTTACTAATAAACTTTTTTTTTTTAGGATTTATTCATTTATTTTTTTAGAGAGTGAGCTGGTGGGAGGAAAGGGTGGAGGGAGTAGGAGAGAGAATCCCAAGCAGGCTCCTCGCCAACTGTGGAGCCCGACGGAGGGCTCCATCTCACTGGTCCTGTTACCGCAACCTGAGCCAAAATCAAGATGGAGTGTTTGACGGACCACACCACTCAGGCGCCCCGGCTTCCCTAGTGAGTGCTTGGAGCAGCGGTCATGTAGCATTACCACATGAGGAAGTAAATACAAAGTCAAGATACAGTGTTAACAAGTAAGATCATATTAAAAGAAGGGGTGAGTTTTTTGGTTTTAAAGTCAATATATGAAAAAATTAGGTAGATTTACAAAGTGGTTTAGGGTAGTTTATAAAAAGAAATTTTAGCTAAAAATTTTATCCTGCTCACAGTCCTGATAGCTTGCCCCTTGTATGTATAACCTGATTTGGCTCGCCCCCGTGTGTATAAGATGAAGTCACGGGACCCTTGAATTTTCTGGTAGCGGCGGTGTGAGCTTTAGGCACACCGCGGGCCACTGGGGCTGCTCTCTCCCCGGCTGGTTTGGGGAAGGCCTCGGTGGCACCCAGCAGGTGCTCTGTGGATGAAGTGGGACTCGCAGGCAGCCGTCGTGTAAGCTGGATGTCTTCATGTATTTGCTTGTCATTCTGTGTGTGGGTGCATGCGCTGGGACCAGGAATGACCCCATTTTACTTTGTGAGACGTCTTGTATTTGTTGGGCTTGGGTAAATGTGGTTGACAGAGCTGTGTACAAGTGTATTCATATGTACTTGAACGTGTATTAATGCTTTCTTGATTGCTTGGGGAGCTTGCTTGGTGAACGTGAATTACTTCTGTGCCCGAACAGCAGGTGCTCCGGACCTGCTGCCTCCCCTGGCAGTCAGCCTCTTCCTGAAAACCGCGGCGCCTGCGCCTTTGAGCTGTTGCCCATGTCCTCCTGTCTGTCCGTCTTCCCTTAACAAGCGTTGTCTTTCTCTAGGTGCCCCCCTGAGCCTTCATCTACCATAGATTTGCTATTTCAGATCTATCCTAGACTTTGAAAGTTGATAACCAAGTTGGTTGGGGTGGCTTCTGAAATGCCAGGCCAGTCCTCATGAGGCCTGACTCTGTCCTGTTGGCCATTTGTGTGGGTTCTGGGAGCACCCATGGACTCCTCAGCTGCCTTTTGGTCTTAATTCCTGATTCTTAAGGTTTATTTCTTCCTGGCTGAATTATAGTGAGATCAGATCCTATTAAGTTCTTTTGTAAAGGATCTTTGGATGAGGGCATCTGCGATTTGTTTTGTTTTGTTTTTTTTTTTTTTTTTGAGAAAATTACTGTAATTCTTAACAAATGCTTATCCTTTAATAAACTTTCCTCATGGGGTGCTTTTTATGAAAGTTCTTGAACTTTCTCAAAGATTTTTTTTGGGTGGACTTTCAGAATAGTTTGGGGCTGGCATGTAAAAGGCGTTCCTTACATACCATTAATATTCCAATACTGCAATTGGCAGCATTTTGATTCTGTGGGGAGTGCATGAGTTCAAGGTCAGAGAGATTGACTTGTGCTGTTCATTATAACCAATTATTCTGTGACAAATGAGTTTGAGATCAGGCTGAAAATTCTGTACGAAAAATCAATAGTTCTAATCAGGCCCTTTCAGGTCATTTACACCCACCTTTTGTTGGTTCGTCAGAGAAGAGCCAGATAAAACCTCTGTGGCAGCGCGGTCTCCCTACTGTTGCCGTTTCCATTCGGAACATATTTTGATATCTTAAATGAATGGTTTAATTGGTTTCAAACTTGTAAATGAGTGGAAATTTACATTATTTCAATAGTTTCTAATATTCTGATAAGATTTTCCAAATTAGCTTGAGCTGCGTGTGATCGTTTTTCCCTCCCCAGAGGAAGGAGTTATCCTTAAAGTCTGTAAGCAGATTTTGAATGGCTTCTTTCCGATCCCTAGCGGAGCGTTTTTGGAAAGCGCGCTTTCTGGGGCTGCTGCGCCGGCCAGGCTCAGCCGGCTTCGCCTCCCGCTCCGCAGTAAAGCAGATGTGTGCTCTCTTGCAGTTCCCTGACGAAGACGAAGAAACGAGGCTGTATCGCTTGAAGATAGAAGAACAGAAGCGCCTCCGAGAAGAGATCCTCAAGCAGAAGGAGCTGCGTCGGCAGCAGCAGGCGGGCGCGAGGAAGAAGGAGCTGCTCGAGAGGCTGGCCCAGCAGCAGCAGCTCCACCTGCCCCCGCCGGCCGCGGCCGAGCAGGAGCAGCCCGCCGCCGCCCCGTCGCCCACCAACGGGAGCCCACTGTTACCCTTCCCAGGTGCACAGGTCAGACAAAATGTGAAAAACAGACTTCTCGTGAAAAACCAGGATGTCACTGTTTCACATGTTCAGCCCAAAACATCCAGTTTTGTGCCATCTGGTGCTAACATGCAGTATGAAGGACAACTGACGAAACCGTTGAAACACTTGAGACAGGCCAGAACCGTACCTCAGAGTCCAGCTCAGCACAGAGTCCTGCAGGTCAAACCTGCGGACGGGGAGGGGCCGCCACCCCCCTCACAGACCGCTCGAGTGGCGTCCCTGCAGGGCCGGCCCCCGGACGCCAAGCCCGGCGCGAAAAGGACTGTCATGCACCGGGCAAACAGCGGCGGCGGAGATGGGCCGCACGTCAGCTCCAAGGTCAGGGTGATTAAGTTGTCAGGCGGGGTAAGTTGACGAGGTAACTGGTGCCTCTTGGAATCTGTGCTTCCCTCAGAGTGTCCTAATTCTCAGAGAAGGGTTTCGAAGAAAGGGAAGTCAGAGCTGCCTCTGCTCCCGCCCCGCGGGCCAGCCGCTCCGTGCTCGCACGCGGTGACGAGAGTCGCCGTTGAGGTTCTCCTTCCAGCCGAGACCCGTGGTCTTTCAGACTCTGTCTTGAGTTTTCCTGAAAGACCAGTGGGACAGTCCCCAAATTAGGTGTTTCTCACTTTTAGCCTATTTTTGTAGATAATTTGGGATAGAACCATCAGGTTTGTTTTAAAAATAAAATTTCCTTTACCACAAAAGCAATCTGTTGCATGCAGCTGTAGGTCCAGGGAGCACCCCGGGGGCAAGCGCGCGTTGCGCGGCTGCTTTTAAGCGGTGGCGTTTCAGAGGCGGGTCCCGTCTTCTCTTCTCAAGCTAATCTCAGAAGGATGAACTGAATCCGCAGTCAAGTGTCCTGTGCAGTCTTAGCACATGCGTGCAGGAGGAGAGCGCGCCTCCTGCCTTCCTTCCTTTCCTTTTGGGCGGTGCCCCTTCTAGATCATTCTCAGTGAGGCACAGCCATCGCGATTCGGATGAGCTCTGCACTCAGAATAGACACAGTTGCTGCAGACAGATCGCGCTGCAGAAGGTTCTCCGTCAGACGGTGCTCTGTCACATCCATCCTCACCGTGCCACGTGCTCTTGACCCGTTCGCGGGAGGGGACTTGTTTGTCCTGTGTCGACGGTGGGGCGCCCTGCGGTCTGCGTCCGGACGGTGCTGCCCCTTGCGTGCCATCTGTGCTGTGCCCTCGGAGTGGGCCAGCGACACCCGAGGGACAGTTCGTCGCTCCTTGTTTAAGGAGTTCAGTTTTACCTTTTATTTCTAGGTCCGTAGACTGAAAGTGCGAGCATTTCACGTGCCGTGAGAAAAATTTTGGTAGAGTGGTATGATCTGGAAATTCATCTTCAACAGACCCTGTGCTGTTTCTTCAGATCGGCTTTTCTCACCGCCGTTCATTGTGATTCAGAGGGTGGATAAGCAGATGGCCTCTATCACGTCAGCTTGTTGAATCATCGTATGATGTTGTTTTCTTCAGGCGAGACCTAAGCAGGAAGCCGTTTCACGGTATCTGTGGTCTTCTGTTTTGACCTTATTTTAGGCAGACTTTGTCAGTGTCTCATTTTTTTGCTTGAGTTAAAAACTTAGGAGGAGGAGACTTGGGGCCACGGGGTGACCGTTGGGAGGAGGCCTTTTCCCGTGACATTCATTGTTGGTGTTGTGTGCAGTGTGGCTCGTGTGAAGTGAGGGTCTCTCGTGGGCTGGGAGGTCCGGGGTCTGCTGTGCTCTGAGAGCAGCTTTCACACTAATGAACACTTCTCCTTTAAAATAATTTATCTACTTAAATTTTTGTTTTTTTCTCCAGTGGGGGAAAAGTGTATATTTTGTAAGACTGTATTCCAGAATCCTGTTGTCTAATTATACAGTACCCAGAGGAACAACAGAGGACCTGCTGTGCGAAAATAGCTACGTGACAAAATTTGGAATAACTTTTTATCTCTTTGTAATTGTTCAGTCATCTAACCAACATGTTCTGTGTCTTAGGATTTATTCCAGCAAGTCCTGCAGTGGCGTGTTGGCAACCTTCAACTTATTGGGGGATCAGTATCTCTGTGTGTCTGTCTCTGAACCAGAAAAAAATGGTATTTCCCAAGAGGCCTTAGGTCCTTTTGTGTGGGTAGAACTATTCTTAAGAGAACATGTTCGTAACTGTGCAGGTGATGCAAAAAGGAAACCATTTCATTTCGTTAGGTGCTGGGTCAGCTCCCGTGTCTCCTGACTCTTGTCTCCGCCCCTGCGGGCCTCCCTCTTTGCTCCGCAGGCCACGCTGTTATGCCTGGGGCTCAGCCGGCACCCTGGTAAGCTTTGGCAGGCTTAGCGCATCACACCCGTGCAGAGCAGTATTTATGCGTTTCAGGTTTATAATTACTTACGGAATAAAAGCATCTCGCCGTCTGTTCGTGTTCCTGTCGTGAGGCCTGGACTTCTCTACATCCCGTTAGTGCAGAGGCGCAGGATATTGTCCTTATAAGGTTTTCTGTAGAGAGGGTCCGTTTATTTCCTTTGCTTTTCACTGACCTAAACTGGCCGCAAATAGATGCAGTTCCATTATCCTTGCCGTCCGTCGTGGCCTCCTCTAGTTCATTGCTTGGTCTCTAGAGAGGACATGGGGCGACGGCAGGGCGTAGTGTCCTGCTAGAAGGTGGCCCGGGGGAGATCTCAGTTCAGCTAGGTGTCCATCGGATGCTTAGCAAAGCAGAAATGTCTCCGAACTCTTATTCTGATGTACAAATTGGAAATGCCTTAAAACTTAATTTGGATTCTCCAGGTGTGCCTGTGAGGCGATTGTGAATCAGTACAGAGTTCTCTTTTGTTCTTTTCCGTATTTCATTATTTATAATCAGATGATCTAGGGGTTTTATTAAATTGGGTTTTTTAAAATGTGAAAGAGCCGAGTCTTAAAACAGTAGTTGTTTTTTAGTCGTTTTATTATTTTATTTATTTTTATTTTTATTTTTTTAAGATTTTATTGATTTATCAGAGAGAGAGAGGGGGAGAGAGTGAGCACAGGCAGACAGAACGGCAGGCAGAGGCAGAGGGAGAAGCAGGCTCCCTGCCAAGCAAGGAGCCCGATGTGGGACTCGATCCCAGGACGCTGGGATCGTGACCTGAGCCGAAGGCAGCTGCTTAACCAACTGAGCCACCCAGGCGTCCCTTATTATTTTATTTTTAAAGTGATTTTAATTCACCCTAATCTCAAGAGAATTTCTCGTCCTTTTATATTGTTTCTCTCTGTTACGGCTAATGCATCCCGGGTATAGGAAGCGTTTTCAAAAAGAATTTAATAAAAATTCTTTGTGGGTATAAGTTCTCGCAGTCACGGCAACGAGTGGCGTGGTAAAGCCCGAAGAGTGGTTCTTTGCCCTCACCGGGGCTCTCTGTTGGCATCTCCTTGGTCACTGGTCCTTGTGAGATGATGCCCTTTCACGAAAGGTAGCGGTGGAGGCGCTCCCTCGCCCAGACAGAGCGCTTCGGTCCCTCCGTCTGCGGTGGTGCGACGCGGTGGGAGCGGAGTGGCTGTCCGTGAGGAGGACCCGCGTCTGGGTGGGCGCGCGTCCCTTCCTTTCTCTGAACCCCAGTGTCTGGGTTGTGAAGTGGCCGCGGGAGTGCGCGAAGGCGCGTCCGGCATGCGGGAAGGCGCCCCGCGCACGTGTGCTTGCTGCTCGCTTCTCCGACGCGGTCGCGGCTCACGCCGCACAGTGGTGCTGCCGAGCGCGTGCACGGGGCGGCCTGCGTGCCCGCCGGACGGGGGAGGACATTCGTCCTGGAGACCTCGTGTGAGTAGCTCGGGCCCACGCAGCTGCTGGTGGCCGGGGCTAAGGTTCTCGGGATTTGTATTTGTAACGGTGGTTTGCCTGCTGCCTTGTTCCGAGGCGTTCCCTAACTCTTGGTCAGGGTTGATACCCTGCTGTTCCCAGGGAGTTCGTAGCAGCGTTGATTGAGACAAGTTTAGGCCGGGGCTTCTCCCATGCGGGTGTGATGAGCTTCCACTTTTCTGGCCATCCCCAGGTGGTAGCGACCGCCTGGAGAGTGTTGAGGTTTCCGAAGGTGGAGGAAAGTGTCGTGATGGGTGCATAGCAGCAGCGGTGTGGCTACAGGACTGGAGTGTGGCCGGGTCTCCATCATTCCTGTTCTAGAACTTGAACATGGGGGTCCTCTGGCCCGGTGGAGCGAGGGACGGGGTAGCCGGGCTCTGTGCGGCTGGAACTTGCCGTGTGCTCTGAACGAACCTGCGAGCGCTTCTATGTAAGTCAAATGAGGTCACATTTTGTATAGAAAACACTGTGGTGAAAACTAGGGGAATTTGCTGTTTAAAGAGACCTGTGTTGGGAGACTCATCAACATACATGTGGATTTTAGTTTTCCCGCTCAGAGTTTGGGGTCTGGCTTCCCTAGGTAAGATTACCAAAGGAGTGAGTGTGTGTAGAGTGGTGGTTTGTGAAGTGTTGGATATTGTTGAATGTTCCAGAATTTCATACACCTTCCCGAGGGTTACTCTTACATAAGTAGTCTACCTAAAGAGCTGTATTTGATGGGATGGTTCTTTATTATGTCATATGTGGAAAAATTGGCCTGCTCAGGTCTCAGAAAGATACTTAAAGTATTTAATTTTCAGAAACCAAAAGAACAATCTTTTTGCATAGTTTTGTTTATAACCAATACGTAATCCAGGAAAACTACTCAAGTAAAAACATGAAAATAGGAAGTGTTCACTCAGGGTGAACGCACTGTCGCCACCCAGCCATCCTCGGTGAGCGCGCCTCAGGGAGCAGCCTCCTGCATGGAGGACTTGGCCAGGACGGCGGCTCTGGGGCTGGGCTAGGGCGCGCTGGATCGTGGCTTCAGGGAACCTTCATTCGTGGCCCCTGTGGGCCCCGGTGACCTCTGGAAACTGCGGCGTGCTCCCCCAGGCTGGCTGGGAGGGTCCCAGGCAGGGGCAGGTGCGAGGAGCTGCTCTCGGAGGCCGCCCCAGGGAGGAGCAGTGGCTTAGAGCAGCAGTTTCTGGAGCTCTTGAAGAAGACGAATGCAAACTCTGAATTCAGCGGCTTTATTCTAATGGAGGTAATAAAAATTTTAAGAATTTGGCAGCAAATTCAGTAAACAGTCCTTTGTTCTGCCGGCCACACCGAGAAATGGGAGAAGCCAGAATGCCTCAGCAGGAAAGCCAGCTGTCCAGTTGCGATCCTCTTGTATTTTATTTTTAAAAGGCTGTCAAGTGCTGCTTGCAGAAGGTCCCAGCGTATCTGTGCGTGTGCGCTTGCTCGGGGGTCGGATGCATCCGTAGTTCCTGCCCTCCCCCGCTCCCAGGTTCTTCTCAGACTTTGTTTAGGATGTGGTAGAAGAGGGAACACGCACATACCTGATTGCTCTGTGTTTGGTGGAGGACGTTTTATTTTGATGTAATTTCGGTCGAAGAGAAGTTGCAAAAACAGGATAAGGACCTCCTGCCCCCCCCCCCCCACTTTGTTTTGCCCGGTTGCATGGCCACCGATCCCTCTGCCCGCCCCACACTCGGCGCAGCTCTGTCACTGCCCGGAAGTCCGTCGCAGCCTCGCCGCATCTCCTCCGCAGCGAGCTCTCCTCGTGCACATGCGCAGGGACGCTCCTCAGAACTCGGGAGATGCAGCAGCTCGTCCCCGGCATGGCTCTCCCAGTGCAGAGCCACAGTCCCAGCCCGGCTCAAGGGCATGTACTGTATATGGTCCCCATGACTTTGGGGTAGCAGCTTGGCCTTTGTGTGTTTTGCCCTTGACTTTTTTAAAGAGGGGAGGCCGATGATCTTGTCAGATGTCCTTGAATTTGGGTTTGTCTTACTTTTTCCGGTGCTGTTTCAGGTGATGTGCTTTGGGCAGGAGCCCCGTAGAAGGACGTTGTGTCCACGGTGGGTCCTGTCGGGAGGCTCCTGACACGTTTGTCCAGTGTTGGTAACTTGGATCACTTGAGCGAGGAGGTGTTTGCAAGTCTCTGTCCGTAGGGCTGCGGTCCCCCTGTCTGTGATCGGTACGGGATTTATGGGAAGGTGGGAAGGTACTTCGAGACTACAGAAATGTATCATTTCTTGTCAGATTTTCACTGTTTTTAGTCAGCCCCGATATTTTTACGGTGTCAGCACTCACTCTGTGTGCTTACTCTGATCGCTTCGTCTTTGCTCGCGGACTTAGGGCTCATGCATTCCCAGCGGTCTGGGCTTGCCGATTCTCACTTTATCCCGTGAACGGTTCCTGTTGTCGGTTTTGAGTTTTGATTGTCCCAGATGGGCCAGTGGGAGCCCCTTCAGGCTGGCTCTGTGTTTGTTGGTGTGTCTCCGTCGCTCTTGAACACAGCCTGAAATCTGGTGCAGGAAGATGATGGGGCTCACGCTGGACTTGGTCTGCTCAGCTCCGGGGTCAGGCCCGCCTCTGCGGGGTGGAGAGCGGGGCGCCGGGCGCCATCGCTCTGGGCCCTGCCCGCCCACGCCAGCCCGCCACGGTGAGTTCCAGAGGCAGATGGATCAAGAAGAGATGCCGCTGTCCGCTGCGTTTCTTGAAGCAGCCACCGACGTGACTAAAACAGACTCTTTTGCTGTACTGAGTTCACTTTTTGGATTGTTCTTGTGTGGCAGTTCAGAGAGAAGGTAACGTCACTGTTGAAACGTTAAAAACGAGGGTGTTGGTGGACAAGGAGGCAGCCGAGCCACGGCAGGGGCCCGGCGGAGTTGGCAGGTGCAGCAGCCCCCGTTGGAGTTCCGCATTTTGTTCTGTTTGCTGTGCGTGTCCACAGGGCTTTGGCAGCCGTGGCTGGGAGGCACTGCCACTTCCTCAGTCACTCATGGCCGGGAGCTCCTACCCTGGTGCCGGCGCTCGCGGTCAGGACAGCTGCTGAGAGAGCCCGTCAGGGCGTAGGAGCTGCTCCTGCAGCCTAGGTGCTGCGCGGGCGGCGGCAGCGTCCTGCCTGCAGGTAAAGCAGCCCCTGATGGGTGCTGCCCGGCGCAGGTAGGGAGACCTGATGAAGGGACTTTGCGTGAAGGGGAGGAGCTGCCTGGGGGAAGCCAGGAGTTCCGGGGAAAGGGAAGAGCCTTCCAGGTGGCTGGGGAGGGCACTGATGAAGGTCCTGTGGCAGGAGGGTCATGGCCTGTGTTCTCACTGTAGGAAGGCCAGTTTGACCAGAGTGCAGAAAGCCAAGTCAGTCTGGAGACAGGGGCTTTTATGGGCTGTTTTATGGCCTTGAGCGTGAATCTTGATCATCAGATCCGGGAGAGCCATTGGAAAGTTTCAGCAGAGAGATGAAGGGCTAGTGTTTGAACCTTGTTTTTTAGAAGTATATTTCTAAATTAGATCTTACTTGCTGTTTAATTTTTTCCTGAGGCTCTGCCTTTAGTTTAATATACAGAAAATCATAGGCACAACTGAGCGTTGGCTTTAGATATAGAAGTGTTCATCCTGGAGCCATCTGTCACCCTTTGGGGACTCGTGGTTTGAGGAGGAGTTACAGCTGCTATGCGTAGAAGGTAGGAATGGGTGGGTCACCTTCACTGCCTCCCACTCTCCGGCTGTGGCCCGTTTCCTGCCTCTCCCGCTGGCTACCTGCCTTGCGCTTGCCACCTGCCGTGCGTGGCCGCGGGCTCTCGGAGCTGTACCCTGCTCACTGCTCCTGACTGAGGCCGGGCTCGCACTTCTATTCACTTTTTGTGTCCAGGGTTGAGGACAGTTTTAAGAACATGACCGGTGTTTAAAAAAGCATTTGTCGAAATAATTGAGAAAGTATCTTTTCCCTTTAAAAATCTGGACATTGTGGGTGATTTCTTTGGTGAAGTACTGAAGCAGGAATTACAACAGTGTGTTTTCCCTGAGTGCTTCTGGTTGTTAAAGTAGCTGTTGTCGGCATTTGGGTAGCACCAGTTAGCAAAATGGGGGTAAAGAGCGTTAATTCTTGTTACTAATTCTCCTGGTCGTCTTTTCACGCTAACATTTGTGGCTCCTCGCAGACTCCTCCTTCATTCGGCGTACAGAATGGGATTATATCGTACATACGGTTTGGCACTTTTTGGGTTGGGTTGAGTGGTGAGTAGGTGTGAGGACATCTCGTGCGGAGACCCCGGCCAAGGCAGAGCGCGTCCCATGCTGTGGGGGTGACCCTGTGACCTGGGCTGAGCTGCCTTACCGGTGCAGAGGGCACGGACTCGATGGATTTCTGGCAGAAGCTCGGGCGGGGTCAGGCTGTCCGTGGGAGCTGAGCCCACACTCCAGGACCAGGAAGGAGTGAGTTGGGGGGGGCTGGGTGGGAAGTGAGGTGTGGGGGGACAGAGCTGCTGTGGTGTGGGGATGGGGGCGGCAGACGAGTGTAAGCTGCTTTAACCCAGGTAGGGGAGCCAGGAGGGCCGGGGTGAGGGTGAGCCCAGACCCTTGCCTCGCGGGCTCCTTCCCTCTCCGCTAGGGGCACGGCTGGTGGAGGGGTGGAGGTGGGCCTCATTGGTTGCGGGGTCCTTTCCCCGTGCCGGGTGGTCACAAGCAGCAGGAGGGCCCGAAGGCAACTAGCAGAAGAGAGGAAGAGACCTGGGCCTGAATTCTGATTAGTCACGTCTTTGAGAATATGTATATTCCAGAAACTTCTTTTGGAGCTGAAGCTATTGTATATAAAGTTTTTAAGAGCTTTGAAGTGCTTTAGTGGACAGAATTAATAGCTTTCAGAGAAAGGACTTTTTGAGCATTCTTAAACACGTGGCTTCTAAATTTGGGCAAAATCAGCAATTGTTCATTAGAGGACAGAAATCGGTTGTAATGACTCAATCTGTCTACATTAATTTTTGGTTTTTTAGGGGTATGATATCGGGGAGTAACATAAGTGCTTAAATCAGACATAATTCCTGTATATTTAGGAAACAGGATTTGGTAACTCATTCTCCCCAGCAGAGGAGGAAATCCTTCTCCAGGGGCTTGGGTAACTCCCTCTCCTGACTTCCAGTAACTGCCAAGGATAGGAGTCATGGTACCTCCGCAGGGAAGCAGCTTCTTCCAAGCTGCTCGGCAAGGGCACGCTGGAAGCTTCTCTCCCTGGCCTGGAGCCCCACCCAAGTGGGGGAGTCTACAGGAGCCCTGCTGCCTGGAGGGCCCCAGCGTGCCGCCGCCCCACCAAGTTTCAGCCTCAGCTTCCGCTTCCTTTCCAGTGGAGCCCACTGGGGTGAGCCGTGGAAGAGTCGGGGGCAGGAGGTCCTTCCTCCGCCCCCCAGAGGCTCGTTGTATTCCTCCAAAGTCCAGTGAATTTTGTCTTCCAAAGATTTCCCCACACCTGACTCGTCTCAGGAAGGTAGAATCGGGAGCGAGAGTGGGCGGGTGGGGAGCTGGGCCCCACGAGCCGCGCTGTCCGGTCCGGCGTCCGTGCCGGTCAGCGCGCCCGGGCGTGAGCAGGTGCCGTGTGCTCTGGTCTCCTTGACGTCAGGGGTTTTGCTGCACTTCACTCCATGTGGGCCCAGTTTTGAAATTTTGGGGGAAGCACCGAAGACTTACGCCGGGTACGTGTTCTGCACGCTCGCTACACGTGAGGGTGACTGATTGCAGAGAATCAGCAAATGGAAAGGAGCCCCTCCTGTCCTGTCCTAACCGTTTCCCTGGGAGATTGATCTCGGAACCTGGAAAACCTTAGCCTGTTTATTTTACTTTTTCTTCTTTAAAGAGTAGTCTTCAAAGACAAAGTAGAGCCTTACATGTATTTATATTTGGAAACTTCACGTAGCATGCATATCATTTATTGTCCAGGTTCGGAGTGAGCTTTCTGAAGATTACAGGGCGAGGCCCAGCATTGTTGCAGTTAATAGAAACCCGTTCCGTGCGGCCTGCGGGCTGCGGGATCAGCGGCACTGCCGTGACAGTGAAGTGGGCCTTATCGGAAGGGGGATTCATAAGAGGCTGCCCTGGGACCCTAACCACTGTCCTTGTGTGTGTCCTGACAATGTTATCTGTCCTCTCAGTGCGGAGTATCAAATGTCTGTCATGAGTACAGAAATTAATTTAATGTCACCTGAAGACATGCAATTAATCTTTTAGAGGTTTTCATAATACCTTTACAGAAAGAGTTGCCAGTTTGGCGGATTTGGATTTTGGGGTTTAGAAGAAGATAAGGGAAATTAATTTTTCATCAGGGTTAATACAAGCTAGCAGGGCCACAAAAGCTGAGAAAAATGGTTGGGGAATTTGTCAAGTGTTGTCAGTCTAGAATAATGCTGCTTAAGGTCTGATAGGTGTAATCAAGAGTTGAGATTTCTATAGCGAGGGATTAATCAATTTGCTCACCAGCGAATGCAAGTCAGTGATACCACTTCACGGGGTTTAGGAATGAAAATAAGATTTGATCTGTCAAATTGCGAGAAGCCCTGACAGTATCGACGGGCATTTTTATCTGTGCATTTAAACCGTTTGTTATAAATAAATTTGTCCTGCTCATGTTGGTGGCTACAAACCTCATTTTTGGTCATGATTTAGCTGATACAAAGTGTTCCCCCAGGCTAACTTAATTCAGGTGGTGCCCCTTTTATCTAAAAAAGAGAAACTCCTCAGAACAGACAGTTCTACAGTATTCACTAAGAGAGAATCGTTTGTGAAGACAACCAGCAGAATCTTCTGGCTTGGTCTAAGATGGGCTGAACTTTTTCACCTCATCTGTGTTTAGGGGAAATGGCAGACTCTTAAAATCGGTACACACGCTGCTGTGCAAGGAGTGGGAGCGGGAGCCGGCTCACCTCCAGAGATGGGCTTCCACAGCGCTCTTGTTCGCAAGAGGACATCATTTCCCATCCACAGGCGACCGGCGATGCCTTACGTTTCCGTCGGCGGGTTTCTGAAGTTCTAATTTGAGGTCAGCGCTATTTTCAAATGTGCATAGCGAAGTCCTGACGATTTCAGGGTCTGTGTCGGCGCCGTGACTGTTTGTAGGAGTTGCCCAGGGCTCCAGGTGCATGGGCGCACTCTCCTTGCCCGCCGTCTGGGTCTGCGTGTGCATGCGGGTGTGCGCAGCACGTGCCCGCCGGGAGCCCGGTCATGAACGCATTGGGGACTCCCCACGTGCTGACTGGAGTAATTCTGGAACGGAAGAATTAGCTTGTCATTGTGCTGATTTGAAAGAGACTAATAGTTCTCGCCGTTGAAACAAGGAAACCTCTCCATTTCTCTTACAAAACGGAATAACTTCTATGTAAGCCCTGAGCACTCAGCTGTGTGGTTTAGAACAACACACGCATGTCATTATAGTGACCCTTCATGCACTTGCAGGAAAGCTAGTCTTTTTTGTTTCAACTTTTGCTAAAAATGATTCTCTTCAGTCACAGTCCTCCCCTGGGAAGCAGCGTCCGATTGCAGACAACAGGAGGTCCCCAGTGGTACCGTGTGACCAAAGGGATCAGGTTTTTCATTTGTACAATGAGGATAATAGTATTTACCTCTAAGGAAAGTGATGTCTGCTCAGAACCCAGTACACTGCTTGTCACATTGCGGACGGTCCAGAAACGTCAGCTCCACCCGCCCTCCTGACGGTGGACGTGTTCATTGCACCGAAACTCGCGGTGCTCGGGGTCCTAGGAGTGCCTGCGAAGTTCCTGATGCAGACTTCATGACGTCATCTACAGCCACAGAAGGTGCAGAGAATGGCCCCGACCGTGAGCCACTCCAGGGCTTCCCGAGCGCCGCCTCCCACTTCCCAGTAAACCACTGATGGGAACGGGTTTTCCTGAAAGCTAGGCAGTCGTGATCCCTGCCTGAAACGCCCCCCTTTCCGCGTGCGTTGTGGCCTCAACAAGTGTCACCCACCTGCTCTGTTCTCTCTTCTGACGGTGCTGCGGGGACTGAGGCCTCCCGTGGGGCTCCCCTTCCGGCCTGTGAACGGGAGCCGAATAGCAGTAGTGACTGCTGCTCTGCAGAAGCACCGAACGCTTCATGGCCGGGGGAGGAGAGAGCAGGCTGGGGGTGGGGGACGGGGACCCACAGAGACCGCGTGGCCCAGGAATTGTGCCGTGGGGCCAGAGTGGTAGGAGATGGGGTGCACATCCAAAGAAACGGTGTCATCATCGGGTCTTTCCAGGTGGTTCCTTAGAAAACCTTTACACCCTGACTAGGACGCTTTCTTGGTGTCAGAAGCTTTCATACTCCACTCTGCATTACGAGAGTTAAGTTTTTCTCTTGACAAATGAGGAAAGAAGAAGCTTTTGTGGTACCTGTTTTTCCTAAACTTTGGGAATCAAGCCTACTTTAAAAAATAAACTTTTCTTGGAAGGAAAATGAAAGTTCATAACTTTTTTTAAAAAATTTTTTTGGTAAAGATTTTATTTCTTTATCTGACAGAGTGAGAAATCACGAGTAGGCAGAGAGGCAGGCAGAGAGAGAGGAGGAAGCAGGCTCCCTGCCCATCAGAGAGCCCGATGCGGGGCTCGATCCCAGGACCCTGAGATTATGACCTGAGCTGAAGTCAGAGGCTTTAACCCACTGAGCCACCCAGGTGCCCCCATAACTTTGTTTTTCAGGGTTTTTATCTGACATTAACGTCTCCTCTTCACAGAGTAAATTACCACCGGTCTCTTGCCTAATATAACAACGAAGAGGATTTTTATTATTTGGAGTGTTTCTTGACTGAAAGTTACGCTCTCAGTTCCATTCCCAGTTCAGAAACCATCAGGTCACCCGTGTTGATTTTATCATCCAAATAGGTGTACATGGTGACATTGTCTGCCTCAAGGAAGGCAAGTTACAGTGTCTTCCCTTGGTGTCATCTCTTCTTTTTAAGTTGAAGTTCGCTGTGTAGATCCCGTGTTTAGTTTTGGCTTACTAAAGAAATAAGCGATGACAGTATTCGTTGTCTTTGTCCATCAGATACATGGATGTCGTTCCAGCGGATTATGCGTAGCCATGTGGCGCATCAGACAGTGCCGCTGCCTTGGAAGGTGGCGCATTCCATGTCACAGTGACGTTGAGGGAACACCTGTGTGCTGACGGGCAGTGGCTGTAACTTCGAGGTCCTGATACTACCGTCTTTTTTCTAGCACATTGAGAACTTCTGTTTTTAAAAGTATGAATCGCTATTTATTGATCCATTCACTAGACCATCTTAGTATCTTGGATACATACAAGAAATTTTGGTTTGGTGAGCAACACAATGATGGGGTCTAGACTCCGGTTTCTGTAGGTGCTTGCAGCATAGCGGATGCTCCGGAACCTGCAGACTTCCCCTCGCCGGGTAGGCTCCCAGGCAGCTGACTTAGCCCCCTCGAGACCTTAGGATTTCCGGTGTCCAGGCCAGCCTTGCGTTCCTGGGGCCTGCTGCGTGGGCGTGGGGCGCGGTCCCTTTTCTGTGCGGTTGAGTCACGCTGCTGCTATTTTGGGGGGTCTTCACTTACGTTGGTGGGGGTGCTTTGGCGGCTTCATCGCTTATGTGTGGGTCATGCCAGCCTCACGGGGTCTGGGAAGGTTCCTCCTCCTCTCTTCTCTGAAGGAGGCTTCTAAGATTGGCTCTCTTCTTCCTGACACAGTGGTTTTTCTTTGCAGGAGGTTTTCCATTACCAATTCAGTATCTTCTCATATTTTCCGATTTTCTCTTTACTCTTGAATTGATTTGATGTCTTACATTTCTCTCGGAGCCTGCCCGTTTCACCTCAGCGGCCTGACTTGTTGGTATAAAGCTGTTCGTGGCATCGTTTTCATTGCGGAGAGGCCTGTAGTGATGCTGCTCTCTGGTTTCTGATTTTGGCCATTTGTACCCTCTCTTCCTTTTTCTTGATCAGTCTAGTTACAGGTCATCGGGGTTTTTTTGATCTCAGAAATGGAACTTCTGGTTTCATTGATTTTTATTTATTTATTTATTTATTTTGGTCTGTTATTTTTCTGTTTCCTGTGTCTTGCTTTTTGCTGCGATCTTATCATTTCCTTCCTCGTCTCTTGAGTTTGATTTCCTTTTTTCCCCTAGCCTCTTGAGATAAAAGCTCACGTTACTGATTTCAGATTTTTCTTTTTTGACGTAACTCTTAACTTGCATCCCCTCAGTTTCGATGTTGTATTTTTATTCAGTTCAGAGTATATTTTGGTGAGTTTTTTATTCTTCATTTCTTAGTCTGGCTTCCCAGGGGTTGACCCTGTTGCTACGGAGCTTGTTGGTCGGCCAGTCATTCAGGAAGACACTGTGCAGTGGTGTGTGAGTGGGGGCGCCGGCCCGTAGAGCCCACCGCAGCTCCTCCGTCCCACCTGCCCCCACCTGCGTGAGCCCCCCTGGCTCCCTGGCGCGCTCAGCACTCCCCTAGGCCTTCAGGAGTTCCTTGATGTCCAGGATTTCCCAATGGGTCTGCTATTGTTCCAGAAAGGTCCCCGGCTGACGGCCCGGTGGGCGGTCCCCGCCCCACCACGCCCTGTGGCTGCCCCGCTGGCCAGGTCTGAGGAGTGGGTCCGAGTCCGCGACTCCCAGAGACCCGCATGCTTGTTCTGGGTGGCTTTGTCACGTAGGCGCTTCCTGTTGGGGGGCGGGGGGTGGTTGGAGAGATTTGCCCTCCTTTTCATGCTGCCCTGGCCAGAAGCCCTGCCACAGGTGACAGTTTTAATCCCGTTTCTCTCAGGTCCCAATTACTTCGGGCAGTTTTTTTCCTCACAAATCTTCCCTACACGTGTCTTACTGCAGCCCTGTGCCTTCACTGTTCCACTGAGCTGTCTCTGACGGGTCAGTGTAGAGGGGCGAGAGGCACCGAGTACAGGGGCCACTGCTGAGCTCGTTCCCGCAGCCCGTGTGGAAACCCTGGAGCCTGAGCAGGCAGGGGCCAGGCTCGCAGCGCCGCGGAGGAGGACTGGGGCCTCCCGGCTCCTCCGGCCTCGGGCTCTGCTCAGGCCGCGTGCTTTAGCAGGGCGAGGGCGAGGGCGAGCGCGCTCCTCTGTCCGCACTTTCTTTCTTGGCCCCGGCTGCTCTCCTTCACACGGAAGGCCGCGCACAGACGCCGTCCAGAGAGGTGTTCTGTGCTGCCGGGCGGGGTCGTGAGCATAAACAGTGCAGCTGGAGTGTGCTCAGGGGCAGCAGTCCCAGCGAGACCACGTCGAAGTTTTGTGAATCGGCGGCGTCCCAGCCACCAAGCCCTGGAGGCCCCGGGAGGCCTAGAACGGGAGACCGCTGTAGAACAAGGACAGGCGTGAGCTCTCCTGGCAGGAGCAAAGGATGGGTTCAGGCAGGTGGCTCTCCGTTAGGGGCACGTGGAGGACCTGCGGAGATGAGACAGGGCCTGTGGCCCACTATTGAGTGCTGATGGAGAACTTCCTGTTTCTGGCAGGTTGGCTCTTCCACAGGCCCCGGTTTGGGAGCTCTAAGGGACCCCATTTGGGGCCTGTCCTTCTCTTTAGGAAGTACAGGAAACAAGGGGTTGTCAGTGAAACTCAAAAGGTTCTGATCCTTGTGAAGCTTGTAATAGGCCCTGCAAGTCCCACCTGAAATCACAGACTTGGGGACGGAGGCACGTGCGTCTCAGTGGGGGGCAGGGTGCGGAGAGGGCCAGGGCTCCACGCCGTGTCCCCGGGGCCCCTCTGGCCATAGCCAGTCAGTCTCATCCTGAGGACTGTCCCATTTGCATCGCAAGGTGGATTAAAAGTTTGAAACCACCGCCCCACAGACAGTCAGATTCCAGCCAGATGCTCTTGGAAATGGCAAATGCAGGTTGAGTAGGAAGTATTTCTAAGTTGAGCAGTATTTCACTTGGCGAAACAGCCTGTACCGGAATCTGCAGACCTCTTGAGTAGATACAGTAATTAAAGATCTCCATGGTTTAAGTTGCTCCAGTGCGATGAAAACCCACGCACATCAGATGAGAAATTTCCTTAGTGGCTCTAGCGAAAGGACAGGTGGTTTTTCACTTGTTTGAAACGGTTTGCTCTCAGGTGAGGGTGAACCGCGGTGGGCCCTGAGGCTGGGGAAGGCCGCCCGCCCGGCCGCGCGGGTACTGACCAGCACGCTGCCTTGTTTCAGCAGGGAGGAGAGAGCGACGGCTTTTTTCACCCTGAGGGCCAGCCCCAGCGGCTCCCACAGCCCCCAGAAGTGAGACAGCAGCCCGCCCGCAAGGTGACGCTGACCAAGGGGGCCCTTCAGCAGCCCCAGCACCCGCCAGTGGGGTCCCACGTGCACTCGGCCGGCCCTCCGGGCATCAAGAGCATCCCGGGAGTTCATCCGGCCAAGAAGGTACTGCCTGTTAGCTGGGCCGAGTGCTGCCGACGCGGGGCTGGGGCTGTCCTCCTGCTCCTGGTGGTCGCGGTCGGCGTGCGGACAGTTCTCCGATAGCAGGGCCGCGTGCAGTAGGAGGGCTCGAGTAAACTTCTAAATGGACGGTAGTCTCTTTTGTTCTGGCTTCGGGGGCTGTGTGTTCACAAAAGGACTTCCTTCTCCTGACTTTGTAACGGGACACGTCAGGGAGAGGCCGCACAGCCGGGGCGCGTGGCTGTTTTTCTCCAGCTCTGACCCGTGCGCTGGGGACAACCCTGGGCGCACAGACCCCGGTCCAGCACGCCTCCTCCCCTGCTCGCTGGCTCTCCGGGCTCTGCAGACCAAGAGCCAGAGGGATGTTTGCTCAGCCACTTTCTTGCTGTTCCCAGTCCACCGGCGGGAAAGCGAGGCGGTTGTGGGTGAAGGACCCTGTCTGAGGAGAGTAACCCTGACTCTGGTTCTTTTCTCCTTCCTTTGCGTTGAGGATTCAAGGGGTCCTGACCGACTGTGGGACAAGAGACGGGGCATCCAGAATGCCTTCCGCACAGGTGCCTGTTCTCCTTTGGCGCACTGAATTTAAAACCTCCCCTAGGAGAAGGGTGTCTGCTTTGTCCCGTTATGTCCCTGCGGTAGGGCGCCCTTCCCCTCAGCTGGTAGTGGAGCTGTCTCTGTGACTTCCCCAAGGCCTCCGCCTCTCTGCCCAAAAGTAAAGTCTCTTGGTGCATAAGTCAGATGCCCCTCATCTGATGGACTTCCGCAAGGGAAGAGGCAGGGCAGCAACACCTGCTTTGAGTTTCTGCTGGAAAGCTCTGCAGTCTCCTAGCTCTTCCTCTCTGCTCCTCCTCCTACTGATACTCAGTAGTAACAATACCACTGTGAAGGCCATTCTGGGTCTTGGAAGTATTTAAATGACTTTGTTGACGTCATAAGCACTTGATGTAGGAGCAAACAAAATTACTCCCTTTTTGCAACAGAGGACGGGGGTACAGACATGACATCTTAACTTCAGTCTTGGAAGGTTGCTCCGGTCTAAACTGGCTTCAGTCAGGGGCTGTCCCCCGTACACGAGGAGAGACATTAGAGGCCTCCTGCCCCCGACAGCTGTGCGCATCTGAAACCTTTGCTCTCCTGTGAAGTGAGGACAGCAATGTTTGCCAGCTCACCTGGCCTCTTGGGAGGATTTCACGAGAAGATGCAGATAAAAAGCACGATTCCTGGGGTATAAGGGAAGCATTCGGTAAAGGATATTATTATTAATATTGTAACTTATTATAGCTAGAAGAATGCTTACCTACTGCTGGTTTCCAGCCAGTTTTACTTGCAGCTTTCCCCGACCATTTCCACTGTAGTTGATTTCAGCAAAATCCCACACATTTCGGTGCTCACGGTGCTCACGGTGCTGCGTGTACTCCTAACCCCTTCGCCCATCTCACCCCTCCGCCCACCGGCCTCCCCCTCACCCCTGCCGGGTAACCACCGGTTTGTTCTCAAGAGCTAAGAGTCTGTTTCTTGGTTTGCCTCTTTTTTTCCTTGTACATTTTTTTCTTAAATTCCATATGAGAATGAAATCATTTGGTATTTTTTTCTTTTTGACTGACTTTGCTTAGAATAACACTCTCTGTCTTCATCCACATCATTGAAATGGCAAGAGTTCATCCTTTTTGTGGCTGAGGACCCTGCCCGTGTGTGTGTGTTGTATGTATGCACACGCGTGCACGCACACGCCACATCTTCTTCCTCCGTCTGTCTTCCAGTGGACACTGGGGCTGCTTCCACAGTTCAGCTGTTGTGTTGTTGATTTTAGCCATTCGGACAGCGGAGGTGCTAGCCCGCTGTTGTTTTCATTAGCCCCGGTGAGACATGACGTGGGCCACCTTTTCATGTGTCTTTTGGCCATCTGGAAAGATCTCCTTTGGAGAAATGTCTGTCTTCTGCCCATTTTTGATTGAATTATTTGATTTTAGGGTATTGAGTTGTATCAGTTCTTTATGTATTTTGGGTACTAGACCGGTATCAGATAGGTCATCTGCAGGTGTCTTCTCCCAGTCCGTAGGCTGCCTTTTTCAACGCTTAACTTGCTGAGCTCTCCTATCGTGCTGCAGTCCTAGTGACTTATCTTTGCTTTTGCTGCTCTTTCTTCGGGAGACTCATGAGGACAATATGGCTATGACCAGTGTTAGAGAATTACTGCATATGCTCTCTTGTACGAATTTTATGATTTTAGGTCACACATTTAGGTCCTTAATCCATTTTGAGTTTATCTCTGTGTGCGGTGTCAGAGTGATCCTGTTTCATTCTTCTGCATGTGGCTGCTCTGTTTCCCAAGACCACGTGTTGAAGAGACTTTTTCCCGTTGCATACTCTTGCCTCTATTTTTTTTTGCTTTTAAAGATTTTATTTATTTATTTGTCGGGGGGGGGGTGCGCACAAGCAGGCAGAGAGGCAGGCAGAGGCAGAGAGAGAAGCAGACTCCCCACTGACCAAGAAGCCCGATGTGGGACTCGATCCCAGGACTCTGGGATCATGACCCGAGTGGAAGGCAGTGGTTTAACCGGCTGAGCCACCCAGGCATCCTCTTCTTGCCTCCTTTATGAAAGATTAATTAGCCACACAGTTCTGGGATTATTTTTGGGTTTTCTGTTCTGTTCCCTTAATCTGCATGTCTGTTTTGTGCCATAGCGTACTGTCTTGATCACTCCAGCTCTGAGGTATCATTCGAAGTCTGGAATTGTGATGCTTCCAGCTTTGCTTTCCCTTTCCAAGGACACTTTGCCTATTTTGGGTCTTTTGCGGTTTCAGACAAAGTTTAGGATTGTTCTAATTCTATGGAAGGTGCTGTTGGCATTTTGATAGGGATCGCACTTCATGTGTAGACAGACTGCTTTGGGGTATTGTAGACATTTTAACATAATTTGTTCTTCAGACCATGAACATAGAAGGTCTCTCCATCTCTCTGTGTCGTCGTCAGTTTCTTTGCCCGGTGTTGTGTGGTTTTCAGAGTACGGGCAGGTCTTTCCCCTCCTAGGTTTATTCCCAGGCATCTTATTTTTGGTGTAACTGTAAATGGGCTTCTTTTCTTAATTTCTCTTTATGTTGTTTCATTATTCATTATTATTCATTATGTATGGTAATGCAACAGATTTCCGTACATTGATTTTTTTTATCCTGCGACTTTACTGAATTCATTCATCAGTTCTAGTGGGTATTTGGTGGCATCTTTAGGGTTTTCTATGTATGGTATCATGTCACCTGCAGGTAGTGAAGGTTTCACTTCTTCCTTACCAGTTTGGATGCCTTTTATTTCTTTATCTTGTCCGATTGCTGTGGCTAGGACTTCTAGCCCTGTGTTGAATAAAAGTGGTGAGAGTGGACATCCCTTTCTTGTTCATGATCTTTGGGGAAAAGCTCTCAGTTTTTCCTCCTTGAGTATGGTGTTGGCTGTGGGTTTTCATATATAACCTTATTCATGTTGAGGTATTTTCCCGCTAGACCTGTTTTGTTGGTTTTTAATCATGAATGGATGTTCTACTTTGTCAAATGCTTTTTCTGCATCTGTTGAAATGATCATACAGCTTTTATCCTTTTTCTTACTGATGTGATTTAGGTGTACCTTTTGATGCATGTTTTCCAGTGTGACTTCTCTTGAAATATCCTTTTGCACTTTCCAAAAACTCATTTCCCAGGTGGAGTTTTGTTGCCTTCTGGGGAGTGTTAAGAAATGTCAGTTTGTATGCCTTTCCCTTTGTGTGGTGCCTGGTTCATGTGCAAAAGTTCCTTTATGATTTCTGCTTCCCTTCCTCTCTGTCCTTCTCTGGGATGGAACAAGAGGCCACTTTTGTCCCTTTGTACCCGGACTCCCGGGCAGAATTAGGGTTAGGATGCCTGGAAGCCCTGGTGCTGTTGACTTTGACTTGCCACCTGCGTTTCACTGCTGCCCTGCAGAGGACAAGTTGTGTTTTAGAGAAAGCACTCAGCACGTGGTACTTACCTCAGTGTCTCCTCTTCTTTAGAAAAGACCCCGTAAGAGTAGTTTTGAACCCGTGGGCAACTTAAAAATCTCCTGAGGTCGGGGCCCTACCTTAGACCAGGGACCTCGTCACTGAGGTGGCGGTGGGCGTGCGGGCATCGTTGTGCTTGGGTTTTGGTGGGGGTATGAAAGCGCTGTGATGTGCGGGATGGTGCAGCAGACGGGAGGTGACCCCAGCTACAGAACCTGCTCAGGTTCTCAGGGTGCCGGCCACACAGAGTCACGAGGAGCCTCGGGTCCATAACGTTGTGGCTTGTGGGCGCATGGTGGCACCAGTCCCCGTGGATGTGGCCTGGAGTACGCCGGGAGAAATTTGGGCTCTCGAGTTGTTAGGACCAGACCCAAACAAGTTTCTCAACTGCTCTGGTCCTGCCGCTGCATCTGCCAGCGATGGTTACGTGGAAAGTGCCTCCTCCTCCTCCTGTGCTTGGTACCGCGGTAGATGCACACGCGATGCTGCTGCGTCTTCGTTTGCCTCTGCCCAGACTCGTGGGGGTAGTTTCACCTTGACGTTCAGGTCTGCTCTGGTGGTGGGTGAACGTACAGCCAGTCCCGTAGCTCGTGGTCGATTGTAATGGATTCTGAGTTGTTTGTCCCCTTGTATAATCTTAGTAGCTGCAGGGAAAAAATCCAAAGCTTCAAAGTCAAACTGTACTTTTGCTGTTGCCAGGTCCTCATGCATGGAAGAGGCCGAGGCGCGGCCGGAGCGATGGGCCGGGGACGCCTGACGCCCAACAAGCAGAACCTCCGGGTGGTGGAGTGTAAGCCTCAGCCCTGCGTCGTGTCCGTCGAAGGGCTCTCCTCATCCACGACTGACGTCCAGCTGAAGAGCCTGCTGACGTCAGTGGGTCCCATTCAGGTGTGTCTCCCGGGGCCCGTTCCAGGACCCGCTAGGTCTCGATTAATTCCCTTTTGGTTACTTCATGTTAAAATCTCACATTTGAGAAGAAAGACACGTATGTTATTTACTGTGGATACCTAACATCAGAACTTTTGCCTTCGACTATTTGGAAATTTTCAGATGCTCAGTTATGCAATATATGAAATAGTCCTGCCGCGTCCTCGCGGTATCCGGACGCTCTGCCCTGTCGTGCACTCGGTTGTAATAACTTGAAACTTGTAAAGCATCTACCCTCCTTGGCCCTAATTTGGAGAAATAGCTCACGTGTTAACAACTATGAAACCTGGTTTCGATTTTACAAACATGAAGTAACGCAGACTATAGTTTGATCTCTTTGTCTTACGACGGGCAGTCTCCGCTGAGCCGGCTGCAGGCGCGCCCAGGTCCGTGGTAAATAGCGTTGTCCACGCAAACGCCAGCCTCTGCGTCCGGTCTCACGGGTACACCCGCAGAGGAGCCAGCTGGCCTGGGTTTCCTTGAGCCTTGTCTCTCGGGTCGTGTCCCGTCCGCGTCCGAGTCATGGCCTTCCCCGGTCCCACCCTCCCCCCTCCCCGTGCCAGGTGCCGTCTGCACCACGCCAGACCCCAGTGAGCAAGACGAGGACTGCGAACCTCAGATTCGCGCGTGCTTTCCTCTCGGGCTCTTTCCCAGCCTCTTGTTGCGTGAGCGAATGGGGAAGAGTTTTCAGACTAGAATTGATACAAATAATTCTTAATGTGTTTGAAATCTGTCTACCATTGAGAGTCAGTCACTACCTGTGAGGTGTGGATGAAAATGCTTCTCAAACCCACCCTGTTCTTCATTTCTGGAGGGAGAGGGGAGCGTTCGTGTCTGTCTGTGTGTCATAATAGGACGTTAGCACTTGGGCTTCTGTGTTCCGGGCGGCCGACAGCGCAGGGGTGCGGCAGAGACGGTCGGTGATGCCCCGGGGCTTTCACGTTGCCTTCACCGGCAGCCCCTGCGCACAGGTCCCCGCGATGGGGGCGGGTTTGCCGGAGCAGATCTGACGGCACTGGACGTGCCTTAGCGTGTGATTGTCCTGGTCTGAGTCTCCCGTGCGGTGGGGGAGAATCGGGGGTCCCCTCACAGTGGGTCCAGACTAACAAACCAGAGCCGGATCTGGGGGTTCTGAGGCTTGGTGTTTCCTGAGGGCTCGTGGGCAGTCTCATGGCTTGTGTCTCTGTTGCCCTGCGGGCTTGGGGAGTGACGGCGTGGCTGCTTTCTCCACGGTGGTCATGGCTTTGCTTCCTCACGAGGAGTCTTGGTAATTCTCCTGAGTGTCTTCGTGGGACGTGGTTGTCAGGGTCCATATCTGAACCACGGGCAGCTTCTCACCACACTGCTGCTTGGACCATTGTCAGGGCATTCACCATGGTCTTAACTTTATCTTAAAACTTGAATTTTGAATTTTGCATTCGGGGCCTATAGATCTCTTGTATGGCTCCCCCACCCCCCTGTTCAGAAAAGTACTGGAGATCGGTTAGTTACAAATAAAGTTTGGTTGAGGGAACCTAAAGCCACACACGGCGTAGGACTATTTAATGCCTTGTTCTAGGCTAGAAAGCGAGGAAAGTAGGAGGAGAATGCGTTTCTGGGTTCCACCGGGTGCCCTAAAAATGGGGTGGAAGGTGACCTTCCATCCGCCCCGGAGAGCTCCCTGGGGTGTGATGAACGGAGCACTTAGAGAGGGGCCTGTCCTTCCTCCCTGGGGAACAGAGAGCGCGCATCTTGCCCGTCTCAGTCCCATAGGAGGGTTTTGAGGGGGAGTTCATAAACACCGTATTCACAAAAGGTCAAGTTTCTTAATTAAAAAACAAAAACAAAAAAAACAACTAACATAACAAGGCCCTGCCAGTGCTAGATAGCTGAAGAGTGACCCTGGTTACACACTGGAGAAGGATGTTTGGGATGAGGCTCGCCCATGGCGTAAGTGCGGATAGGCCCGGAACTGATGGCGCCAGTGACCCGGACCTTCCGCGGCCTTGCCCAAGCCCTGCGCGGAGCTCGTGTGTGCGGCGGGCTCTGGTGCCACCTTGTGTCCACTTCGGGTAACAGCAAGTAGTGGTGTCTGGGGCAGGGAGGTACCCTGTTCCTTTGGGCCTTTACGTTAGAGAAAACCGTGGCGCTGAACCGTGGAACGGGAATGGCGTGCTCAGTGTGACACTGGACCGTGACGGGGCGGCCACATTTCTTCTAGATGAAGGCGGTATTCCCTTAAATGGTGCTCAGAAGACTCTCTAGAGTGTCCGGTATAAGGCCTCTCTTTGACGACTCCTCTACGGAGCAGAGAGAGACCTGTTAAAACCAGGGGGTAGCGTGAGCAGTGCAGGGCGTGTTCTGAGTTTCAGGGGAGCGGGCACAGTGAGGGAGCCGCGGGGCGCTCCGCAGCAGTGATGGCAGGAGCCTGATCTGCGAGAAGGCCATGCCTTGGTCTGCAGACCCAGCGGGAGGCAGCTGCACCTTGCTCGGGGGCGCGGGGGGGGGGGCTGGGGCGGCTGTGGGCAGTGTCGCGCACGCCCAACTGCTGGCTGGTGACCTGCACGGCTTCCCGCAGGAGTGACCCTGACCTCCTGCTCTGTCCTGAAACCCAGAAGCCAAGGGAGCTCTTGGGGTCAGGACAGAGCATGGTTGAAGCACCTGTGGCTTTTTTGCTTCATTATCTTTACTTCCCCTTTTGGTAGGTTGTGCCTGAAATGGTGCCAAGAAGAGAAATTTGTTATCCTGTAAATAACTGAAATGTCATGGTGTGGAAACAAAAAAGTCGTTTCTTCACAAAAGCAGAACGTTTGGAATCACTTAATGAGACTCTGTGGCCAGTTCCCAGCTGTGATCGTCACTGATACCACCGGTCCAGAGAACGGGGCAACGGTGCCCTGCACGTTCTCTCTGCGGCCCAGCAGCCGTGCGGGTCGTCCCTGAGCTGGGTCCAGAGTAGGGGAGGCCCCGGGCAGGTTGTTGTGGAGGCTGCAACAGCCCCTCCCCCTGCAACCGGGTCACATCCACACCGGGCTCTGCAACAAGGCTTTGGGGCAAGTCCCGGTGCTGCCAGTTCTTGCCGGTGTGTAGCGCTCCGACAGCGCTCCCCCTCCCCCGCACTTGGGTCACCTGCACGAGAACTTCAGCGCTCCTCGTAGCTCTCCGTGGTGCCCTGGCAAACCTTGAGGGGTGGACGAGGCCGTTGACCTCCATGTTGCCCTTGATGGGCAGCGAGTGAGACAGGACGAACCCAGCTGCAGGGGCAGGTGTGCTCTTGGAAGGTGGTGCTGACCCCAAGGGGGCGCGCTCCCGATCAGCCCCTCCGGGCCCTGCTCTCTGTTTGTCGGGGGCGCATCTTCGTCTGCCCTGAAGCGTGGCTGGTTCTGAGCCACCAAGGAGGTGTTGGAGGAGGCTTACTTGCCCAGCGACAGTAGTGCAGCCGTTCTGCGGCTGAGGACATCTGGGAAGGAAAGCGCTGGGTATGGTCGGCGTAGGTGGACCACGGACCCATGCCACAGGTGTGAAGAAAATAGAGCGGTGGACACACGTTCCGAAGCTATACTGTGGAATCCCATCCTGAAAACTGTCGGGAACCCAGAGGAAGAACGGATTTTCAGGAGCTCCGTGTGACAGCCCGACAGCTCTTAAAAGAAGGCGCTCGCATGGGTTTTCCCGGGCAGGTTCGTGTAGCAGGAGGGAAGCCGGGCCAGCAGCGAGGCAGTGGTGGGGGGCCATTGGCTCAGCACGAGCAGGGTCAGCCTGAGGAACTGCAGGTGGGTGTGCCCAGGCCCTGGGACTTGAGCAAGGACAGCGACTGGTCTGCGGAGCAGACGGGACCTGACCCAGCCTGTTGACAAGCTGCGGGGTGCGGGGGGTGGCGAGGGGGCTGCCTGCCATGCAGAGTGCATTTTCTGTGGTCAGTACTGTTCGCTGCTGCGGGGACACGGTCCTGCTGGGCACGGAGAACAGGCCGGTGGCGCTGGCCGCAGGGGGAAGCTTCTGTGCTCTCCGTGCCTCTTGGCGGGCCTCAGAGGGGCCCACCCACAGGTGTCTGGCTCAGGGCTGCAGCCGTTTCACTTGTGTTTAAAGCAGCTGTTAGCATTCTTGGCTTGAAGTGATCACCAAAGTGCTAGGGGAAGCAGCTTGTTTATTTTCAAAGGTTTCATTTATTTGCGAGAGAGAGCACAAGTTGGGGGAGCACCAGGGCAGGATGCGGGACTCCATTCCAGGACCCCAACATCATCACGACCTGAGCTAAAGGCAGGTGCTTAACTGGAGGTCGGGGGGAAGAAGACTAAACGGATTTTCAGGGCTGCAGAACCCTGATAGTGTCTTCATAACATTGCAGTTTATCTGAGTGTGTGCGCATCACACGCACATGCACATGCACGCACGGGCTTCCGAGAAGGAGAAGGCACTTTCCCTAATTGGGAACAAGAGGTCAGGGATCTGAGTGACATGGACGTCTTCCTGGGATCCAGCCGCGGGGCTGTCAGAGCCCGTCACTGTTCATTCGCGTGTCAGGTGGGAGGGGCTGGCCCCATGTCGGGGGTGGGGGGCGGGGGGTGGGCAGGGTGTCCCAGCGAGCAGCTGCCCCCCCAGGTCTCATGCATTTTGCTACTTAGAGAAGCACAGTTCCTTACTCTCAGGGAGGGGAGTGGTCTCCCCTCTGGGAATGCGGAGTCACGGGGAAAGCTGGAGTGTTAGCTTTCCCCCTGCGCGCGGTTGGAAATGAGTTTTTCTTGTGTGTTCCTAATAAAGTTCTTAAATGTTTAGAGGAGAGTTTAGGTGAGTTGTTCTGATGCGAGCCTGAGGTCTGTCTCCGCACTGGCGGCAGTCACTCCCCTCGGGCCTCAGTGCCTGTGACCCAGTGGCTGGAGAGGAGAGCAGGCCAGAGGCCCGCAGAGCCGGAAGGAAGGGCCTGGCAGTGGGCTGTGCAGGTGCTCGGGGCCGGGGTGGGGTCTGCCGCTGACTCTGCCGGGAGCCGAGGCGTAGTTCTTTGCCCACAGCCGCCCCACCCGGGACCGAGCCCCAGAGATGCAGCAACTGACCTCATTCCGGGAAGGGGCACAGGCGGTGGGCACAGCAGCATGAGGCAGGTCCCCTGGAGGAGAAGGTGCCTCTGTCCAGTACCCGGGGTGCACCTCCCGGTCGGCGGTATTGACATTCATCAGAGACCACTTTGTGGTGCTTTCGGTGTGCCGCTCATTTAATGAGGAGTGAAATCATCCGGAAAGCTCTTCTGGTTCCAGTTTTTATATCCCGAAGAAGAGGAGGAACCTGGTGCTCTAGCACGCTTGCTTTGGCTCGCAGGAGGGCAGGCCCAGCTCAGCGCCACCCAGGGGGCCGCTCCTGGTCAGTCATTGGGGTGGGGAGGGGTCCTCGGGTCAGCAGCGCTGACTGCTGCTCCTCCCAGGCTCTGCGCGCACAGCTCAGCGCTCCGGGGCTGGCCAACTTGAAACGGTTTAGTTTCCCGTGAAGCACCAAAAGGTGACGTTGGGGAAGGTGGCTCCGTTTTTAAGCTCTCCTCACTGTATTGACTGGTAGACACCTGCGGTTACTGAAATGAGGAATACTTGGTATTTTTAGCCACGTGTTTCCATTGTAGATCTTTGAAACATGCGTTAAAATGAGTCACATAGGTCAGCACTTCTAAGGGTCATGTGTTCCCTGCATATTCCCCCTTGTTGCTCTGCTTCACTAGGAAGCCCAGGCACTGAGGCTTCGAGTCCCGGGGCAGGTGTCCTGGGGTGAGCAAGGGTCCGGCCTCAGCTGCTGCGCCCTGCCCGCTGCAGAGCCTGGAGCCTGTGCTGGGCCTTCAGGGACACGTGCTGAGCCGGCTTCGTCACCAGGATACTTGGGAGACAGCAGGCTCCTGGGGAGGGGCTGGCTGAGGGGCTGAGGGTCCCCGGGTTTCCTCCTTTGACCTGCCTCTCCCGCATCCTCAGACCCTAAATCCCAAGGCCTCAGGGAAAACTCGGAGCCACGCACCCTCTTCAGGGCAGGTGTGAGGATCAGGCCCGAGATAACCTCTGTCCAGGGCTTGCTTTTTAGACAAGTAAGATCCTCTCTGCTCAGTGGATCATTTCTGTCCTTCTGTCTTATGCACAGACGTACTTGGTTTTCACTGCAGAGAGCAGTGGCTTGGGGAATGGTTCTTTAGCACCTGAAGGTTGAATTTGCCGTGTTGCTCGGTGATCATCTTCTCAGTGCGGTGGGACCGGGTTGCTCTGACAGCCGCCACTGGCCGCGCTGTGCCTCGTCACGACGAGCTAGATGGAGGAAAGCGGCAGCTGTGGGGTCCCGTCGCTAAACAGCAGTTCCCCCCGGGTGATGGGTACTGCTCTTCCGGAAAGCTTAGCGAGGGCAGGAGGGCGTGTGGACAGGAGGTGACTCTCCACGAGTGTCACCAGCGGGCCTCACAGAGAAGGTTGAGGGAGAAGATTGAGTGGCTTGTGTGGCCGGACGAACCTGGCTGGGGGCTACTCATAGGAGTGACTGTTTGGGGTTAGATTCTTTGGATAAGGTACGAAAAATTGCCAGGGAGATAGAATTTTCTGCATCGATCCAAGTGTCAGCCTGGACTCGAATTCTGTGTGAAAGCTACCGTATAAATATGTTGGGTGTTTGGGTTTTTTTTTAAGCACGTACAACATGCTCTTAACACGTTTCTTTTTTTTTTTTTTTTTTTTTCTCTAGAGTTTACAGATGCTTCCCCAGCAACGGAAAGCCATAGCTAAGTTCAAGGAACCAGCTCATGCGTTAGCATTTCAGCAGAAATTCCACAGGTATCCGGTGTATTCCGTGGTCAGGGTGCTGTGGGGGGGTGGTGGGAGAGCCCGTCCGCTGAGGCAGCTCGGTGTTGTCCGCATGTGCGCGCCCACCTGCTGCCGGACAGACGCACCAGGAGTGTGTAAAGAGCGTCATGGCTCTCTCTTCTCTCCTGCGGGTCACCTGCCCGTTTTTGTATCGGTCTTCTCTGTCCGCCTGCAGTTTTGATGATTTTGTGGATCCGGACCTGGTACCTCGCTAAGTTGACTGCCGATGCGTGGCGTCAAGTTAATGCTGACTGTTGGTTTGCATTTCCACAGGCACATGATAGATTTGTCCCACATAAACGTGGCCCTGATTGTTGAGTGACGTCTGGCAGGAGATGCTGACCTGACACTGCCCGCGCTGTGGGGTTTCTTCGAGGAAGTGGCAGCGCGGAGTCCCCGCGAGCGTAGGCCTCTCCGTCTGCAGCCTCGCGTGGCTGTTGTCCGGAGCGGCGCACAGCCCAGTGTCGACGCCAGCACAGCTGGACTTGGGGACACGGCGGACTGGGGTTTGCTGTTAGACCGCTTCACGTCCTGGTGTCAGCACAGAGAACTACAGTTTGCGTTTGCTTTTGTTTTCCAAGTGCTCACATGCATGTAGACATCGCTCCTCGTGGTCGCACCGTGTCATCGGTCACTTAGCTTCAGGAAGGGACATTAACGTCACAGATTCTTAAGTAGTTTTTCATAGCAAAGAATACTTGATAATGGTTGCACTTATCTTCAGTGCAGGCTAGACAGGTGTTTTCCCGGCCACGCGTGACTTGCGCTGTCTTCTCAGAAAGCCTTCCAAAGGCTCTTGGAAAAAACGTGGATTAAAACGCGGGTGGTTGCGACTGACAGTTGCATGTCCTGGAAAGCGGGGTGTGCGGTGGCTGGAAGCGGCACTGGCTGTGGAGATCCTGCTTCCTGTGACTGCTCCAGAAGCGCCCTGTGTATTCCCAGTGCCAGAGGGGACTCCCGCCCCTCTGCACCCTTCCCACATCAGGCAGCAGCCCTGGCAGGCCCCACTTGACCTCCCTGGGCCTAGAGGAGGTGCCCGTAGCGTGGCCACCTTGCGGCCCTCTGGACTCCCCTGTCAGGCTGGCGACAGTTCACGTGTACCATGCGAGGTGGAGGGCCGGCCCGGAGCTTGAACACCCGCTGGGTTTTTTTCCCTTGTTTTAAATGCATCCCAAAGGGGCATATTTGCGTCCCTGGCTTGGTGACTTAGACGTTCTTTGGGAACCTAGTTGGCATCACTTTGATGAACTTCTTGTTTTGGAAGGCCTTTTGAGCAGGGCTGTTCCGTCCTCCGCGGACAGGAGCGGGTGCCCCCTCGTGCAGTGTGGCACGAGGGACTGCCAGGCCCAAAGTGCAGACGGCATTTGTTCGTAGTGCCCTGAACCCGCCTGAGGGGTTCTGGGTAGGGCCCTTCAGCCGAGACCCTTCCTTTCTGTACAGCAGCGTTTAGTGAAGTTCATTCTGGGCAGATTTTAAAAAGTGCCTTATTCAGTGTTTCTGCTCACGAAGAAGGCGCATTGTTGTGGGTTTATTGTGGTGTGGACCTGGACCGTCTGAGCCAGCACTGGGGGCCGGGCAGACTCTGCCCACTAGCGGTGTTCATGCCGGAGACCGCCTGTCGGGCTGCTTAGTGGAGTTGGACGAGGTGGGAGCCTGCCACCTCTCAGCCTTCTGGGGGCCCTGGGAGCCTGTGTCGTCATGTTCCCCGAGGTGACATTTCTAGTTGTTTCTAGTTGAAGCTCCCTGAGCCGCGGGGGAGTGTTCAGACCCCGCGGGGCTTGCTGCGGCGCGGCTCCCGAAGTGGCAGCGCGTGGTAGGGGTCGGCCGGAAGACGGTGCTGGTGGTTGGCGGCTGCTTTGCAGAAGGTCCGGTGCCAGGGGGCAAGCAGGCGGTCCTAGGATGCCCTGGAACACCCTCCAGCCGAGGCGCCCAGCCTCGCTGGTTCCCGAGGGCCCCAGCGATGCCATGGGAGGTGGTGTCGTGCCAGGGCCTCACCGGCGTCCACGGGCTGTCCTGGCCACTCTGGGCACCGGCAGATACGGCAGGGCTGAGGTGGTTTCAAAGCGTAGTTGGTTTGGTTCAGTCCAGTGGGCGCTGTGTTGAGGTGAAGAGCTTGACGGCCTGGAAGCTGTCCTCGAGAGCACGTGGGCCCCTGCCCCACGCGGGGCCGTGGGCAGGCTCTCGGTTGGTGGACTTGCTGTATCACCCAGGGCCACCTGCTGCCATAGAACGGGGTAGTCGGAGTGTGCTGGGCCTTGACGCCAAAGGGCTGCGCGTTGTCTCTGAGAGCAGGCCCAGAAACGCACCTCCTCGTCCACGCGGTCCGCTTGTCAGTCCTGCATGGCCTCCTCTGTTGAAGACGGACCTTGCGACGACTTTCAGGTCTGCTTCTGGTGTTGTCTCAGTAGGACACGGGTGTCTGGGACGTGTGTGTCCTCTAACCGTCTGCACACACGGAGGCTTCTCTTGCTGTGACGTTCTTGAAAGCCTCGGGCCAAGGGGTGAGAAGGCTCAGTGCCTCCGCCTCCCGCGCCGGGCACTGCCCCGGAGCAAAGCCTTAGTTTCCTCGAAGGGGACTGCCAGAAAGGGAGGGAGCAGAATTAGAAGGTAACATTATTGCCGTGGTCGTGGTCGGTGTGCTTTCCGCAGTGAAATCAGAGCACCGTCAGCTGAGCCCTCTTAGAAGATCTGTTGCAACCATTATCTTTGTTCTTTATTTATCATGCATTTAAAATGAGATGCAGAAGCATTTAACATACTGTGTAAATACGGACCTTTTAAAATTAAAATGTTAATTGGAAATGCTTTCAATTCAGCAACAATCTTAGCTCTTTGTTAGTTCTTTTGTGTTGTCGTATGGAAGTTGCGCGGACACAGTCCATAACTGTTGATGTGTTTTGTGTATATTCGATTTTTATAAAGATGGTAGTAAGTCAATACATTTATCCTGACCTGTGTATTATTTGTTCCCAAATTCAGGAAGCTTGAGTCAGTAAATAGCAGAGTACCGCGTAAGGTGATCGGAGTAGGTTCTGTGGAGCCGAGGCACTTTTTCTTCCTGCATTGTCTTGTTTTGACTTTGTGCTGTAATGTAAGCTCGCGGAGCCGCTTCTCCGAGCACTGCCGTTGGTCCGGCCACTTTGTTAAGTCCTTCTAACGATACTTTTCTAAAGGAGAAATTCTGTTTTTTTCCCCAAAAGAAATGTTGAGGGGTCCCCCCCCTCTGGACAGGCAGCGTCCCGTGTAGGTGCCGGTACCCATTGCCCCGGGGGGACTGGCGGGGGGAGGGGGGGCTTCATGACTGCTTTTCACGGGCTTGTTTTCTCTTGATTTGTACTGGTCCTGGATGAACGCTTGTCGACGCGGGGTTCTGGGACATCTCTGAATCGCGACTCAGCTCAGATCGCGCACCTAGGGGTCCGTCTCGAAGAACATTGTCCTTACTTAACCCGCAGAAGACTTTGTTGCCGGTGGCCGGACATTGGGAGCGTCCAGGGTGGAGGGGTGGGGGTCGGGGGGTTTGCAGAACGGAGGAGTTGTAATGAGATTTATAATGAACCTCAGACACACAGACTCTTTAAGAGGAGTCGGCCAGTCAGGTTGGGAGACGGGAGGGCCCGCAGGCGGCTCTCGCTGGGGACCGGAGGGCGCCCGCCCGTCTGGAGAGTCACCATTCCCCGTGTGGGCCTTGAGCTCTTCCTCAGGAGGAGGCCGGACTGGCTCCCTGGGCTGGAGACGCGGGGACGTGGGGCCTTGCTCAGAGGGTTGGTGTTGAGAGACGATCCTTTCCATTCTTTTTTCTTTCATTTTCTTTTGGCTTTTGGTTTTCGGTTTTGTTCTGTTTATTTTGGTTTTTTGTTTTGTTTTGTTTTTGTTTTTGTTTTAATTAATTTCTTTGTTGTTTAATTGAAGGTAAGCTCACCGTGCTGGTGGATCGCTGGACTGACAGGGACCCTGTTGCGGACAGTTGGGTTTTGGTAGGGGTCTGTGTGCCGAGTGCGGGACACCCTTGAGCCCCCCCTCGCCACACGTAGCTCCCCAGAGAGCCCCTGCGCCGGGCCGGCAGGACGTGCATCCCCGATCGGCTCGGGCCGCCCTCCGCGGATGGCTCTGGGCTCCCTGCCTGGCACGCTGCCCTTCTCGGGGCCGTTTTGGATCCCCCCCCCCCCTTCTTGCTCGGAGGACTCGGGAGTCTTCCATGCTCACTGGTAGACCTGATCTTCCTTCTTTTAGTCAGGCACTGAGTCCCAGCACCCACCCCCTTTTTTATTATTCGCGGTGGGGGTGGGGGGGGCTTCTGAGAGAACCCTTGTTGGTTCTTTACAGATTTTTAAGTGACATTATTCTGAAGAGGGGTTTCCTTAATGGGAGGGGACAGAGCCAGCCAGGAGCCGGTTGCCCCCAGCCCCACCTCCTGTGAAGGAAGCCACGAGTTTAGATCATGCAGGGGAAAGTTTAGATATTTTACTATGTTTAATGAGCATTTTGATTAATCTTCTCAACTATTTTTAAAACTTGTGAATGAAGCTTTATTTCGGTAAATATGAACTCTCCCAAGGCACTTGGCCTTGATTCACTAGTAAATCCTAAGGATTTTGTGTAAGGTTTTTTGCAACCTATTTAATTGTCATCATTTAAAGCGCCCATGGTTTTATGTCCTAGAACCAAAGCAGAACTCCCTGATTCATATTGGATCCCAGGTGTACCTTCTTCTGGTAGCGCGTGGTTGGGAAGGATCATTGGTTTTACACGTTGTGACCTGCCTGTTCTAGAGAATGTTTTTAAAACTCTTAACTCTCTCCCTTCTGTGCCGTGTTGTGGTCGGAAATCTTGTTGAGACAGGCAGGCAGAGCAGGTATCTTTAGTGAGAAATTGCTTTTCCCTTTTATATTTAACCAACTAAAATGTAAAAAGATTATGTTGGTATTTTGCTGTTTTAATTTACTTATTTTAAAACGTATGTAGAAAAATAGAGGCCCTTTAAAGAGAAACAACATAGTTTAAAATTTTTAATACATTGCAGAGTGACCTATTTTAATATATACTGTATTTAGTAATATACTCTAGAAAGTAGAGCCTGGAGTTCTCTTAGCCATGATTTTTCTTTAAAGTTAGTTTTCTTCGTAAGGGCACACGTAGTGGAAGCTGATTTTTAAAGCACTCTCTCCGTTTTGTAGCCTGCGGTGTTGGCTTAGGCTCCGATGTGGGCGTTTGAACCAGCAACACACAGCACACGGTCACCCTCTGAGCTTCAGGGCAAGCGAGCCTTTGTGCTGATCATCTGTCTTTGCTCTCCACAGGCCTGGGATCCAGGATCGCTTTTCCTCTGTGAGGATTTTAACTCCTGTCTTCGTCTTTCATTCCACACTTTAATTTCCAGGTTTGACGACAGCGAAGCCCGAGATCTTTCCGTTCCGAGCTGCTGCCCCGTGTCGGGTGCCCCCCTCCTTCCTGTTCTCTTGCACTTTTCCTCCCCAAACCCAGCCCCGCTGAGAGCTCCTCCCCCTTCTGGAAAATCGCTTTCCTGGAGCTCCTCCTCCCCGGATGTCCTCCTCCTCCTCCCCGCCTGCCTCGGCCGTGGGCTTCCTGGTCGGCCCCGTGGGCTTCCTGGTCGGCCGCCGGCGCTGCATCCTTTCCGGCTCCTCTGTCGGGTCTCCCGTCCAGAAGCCCTCGGGGAGGGGGTGCGAGCACCTCGTGCATGTCTCTGCACCGTGTTTCAGTTCGGTTGCATCTCATCCTTTGCTTTGACAGGTTTTTACTCACGCTTTGTCCCCCAGGTGTCCGCTGGAGAAGCGACGGCTGACTTCCGTTACTTTGCAGTTTGGCTTGCAGGAGCGCGGGCGCCCCGGCCGCCGGCGCGCCGCTCGCGGGCCGCTGCCCTACTCACCCCTTGTTTCGCCTCTACTTTTGCAGGACCTCTTGTGCATGAGTTCAGTGTTAGTTGGGGCGCGCCGGTTTTTCCGCTGGAAGTGGTGGCTTCTTTAACCCTTTGTTACCGCTCTCGCTGTGATCCTTCCTAACCGTAACGCGCGGCGCTGCCCGGCCGCCGTCTGCCGGCTCCAAGGCGGAGTCGCACGCTGTGTGTGCGGGGAGCGCGTTGAGAGTTCAGAAACCACCAGATGACTGAGTTGCTTTTCCTCTGGGTGGGTCTGCTGCGTGTTTTCTACCAGACACTCCACTTGCCACTGTGGGAGATGCGCTGCCTCACTTTACCCCAGTTTTCACTTGCGCTAATCCCTGTGACAGCTTGATCAGGAATTCATGTGAAGAACAGTAGTGACATGGTCGGAAAAAATGTACTGTGTGTATCATTTGTGTGACTGCGTGCCGAGACGTGTCTCGGACTGTACTGTAATTTGAAAGACTTGTTAATAAAATGCTTTGCACTTCTGTTCTGTTTGGAGCTTTTCTTTGATCTCGCCGCTCAGATGTGGTCCGTCCCTCGTCTCCGCCACGTGGACAGCACTGTGCCCCCACCAACCCCAGAAGACTGGCAGGTTGTTTCCGCCGAGGACAGGGAGTGTCCCCAGGCCCCCCGGTATGCCCCCTCTGCCATCAGCACCGGCTTGGAAATGGCCTCTAACAGGCGGACCCGCAGGAAGGTCAGAGCGGCCGTGCTGCCGCACCGTACCCGCATTCCGTGCAGAGATCTCTGCTGACGCTGTGCTGCTTTGGTTGGAGGGAGTTATATTTTCTTTTACGTTTTTTAAGGCATTACAAATACTTGCTACAGCTTTTCAGAGGACATTTGTACACTGAAGCCGGAGAACACCGGTCACCTTTAATGTCACACCCGTGTACCACCACTGCGCGCGACGCCCAGTTTCTGTTGGGAAGTGGCCCGGGGCGTTTCCTGCATCACCCACGCTTATATTACCATGTGGCTCCGGAGTGCTCCTGATTTCTGGTCTCTTCTGAGAGCAAAGTATCTTTAAAGTAACTCGCCCTCCCCCGTTGGAGGAAACCTTTGAGACCCCGACCTTGGCTCACCTGCGCCCCTGTGCCGGAATGAGAGTCGGGGCTGCTCGGTGGCTGCACCGCTCCCCGCCTCGCGAAGCCCACCTTTCTTACCTGTAGGAAGAGGGCTTGTCTCGTGATGATCAAGCCTCGTTAAATCCCCCGAGTTGTGTGGGTGATACGGGCTCACTTGACTGATGGGATGAAAGATAACCCCCCGTGTCCCGTCTCGGGAGTGACCGTCACTCTCCACCCCAAGCCCCTGTTGCGGGACTCAAGGCCAAGGTCCCTTCTCTTGGTTGACCTCTCTGCATGGTACCTGCTTGAATCTAGTGACCACGGCCACCATGGGGGGATGACCACGGTGCTCTCACGAGGAGGCGGGCGGGAGGGCCTTGGGTCCCGCCAAGCATGGGCGGCGGCCTGACATGATTGGTACTGCCGGAGTCCCCCTGCGGCACATGCCATCAGGTCCCTGACCGCGGGGATGAGAACCTCTGTCCGGGTCTGAGTGAGGAGGAGGGAAGGCCGGAGAAGAGGCTGATTTGGGGAAAACAGCAGGAAGTGACGCCCCACTGAGGTCTACACTTGGATTGATTTCCTAGATTCAACTTAATGGACTTTTTAACCCTAAACCAGAATCTGAACATGGCTAGTGATCGAAGCCAAAACCATTTTTTCCCCCATTTTAATCCATACTCCATGGGCAAGGTCTCTAAAACCTGGCCTTCGCCTTGAATGATGGGGTCTCTGCAGAAGATGGGGCTGGAAATGCCTCTGGGTGTCGGGTAGTGAGCGGGAGACCCTAGGGGAAGGGCGCTCCTTGCGGGATTCCTGTGTCCATGCCTGGTGCCCGCTCAGGCCCACACACCGGCGGTGGTGGAGGGCTTTGTGGGGGGCTGCATGCGGGCGGGGTCTGTGCCCGAGCTGCACCCCCGGCTCCTTCCGCCCCCCCAAGGCGCACATTCCTCCACTGGAAGGGGATGACTCCCTGGTGAGTCTGAAGGGGGAGACGGGTGGAGCGTGAGTCCTTGAGCAGGAGTGACGCGCGGGGGGCATGTGGCTCCAGGAAGGGACAGCATGGCACGGTGTCTGGGCTGGAGGGAAGCTCCCCGGTGCCGTCCTCGGACTGGCGAGCGTGGCGGCTCTGAGACGCACGCCCACTGGTGTCTTCTGGCTGCACTGGGGTGTTCCTGCACGTGCACTGGGAGGCAGAGGGTCTCCTTCCCGCACCTGGCCAGACTCCCGCCCTCAGCCGGGGGGCGACCAAGGCTGCTTTAGCTGGGCCGCGGGGCCCCCTCATCAGCTTCGGTGGAGGCGACTCGGTTTCCAGACGCGTGTCTGCTGGTGTCGGGACGCCCACCCAGTGCCTCGTGCCCTGACTTGTGCCAGGAACCCTCACAGATGTCTGGAATGGAGGGTGGGGAGGGTCAGGGAGCTGGCAGGGTTTGGGGGCCAGAGGGTGGGTGTGGGAAGCTGGGGTGCGAGGGGCTGGCCCAGGCAGATCAGGGGCAAGACCCCCAGCTGAGCTCGGGTGGTGGGGGAGTGGGGCCAGGTCCGGGACACCTGGCGGGTCCCCCATGCCCGCCCCCCCAGCCTGTGCATCCCTGGTGGCACCCCTGACCCCCCCCACACCATTCATGGTGCAGGAATGGGACGGAAACCTGGCCTTGGGGGGGCGGTGCTGAGGGCTCCAGGACTGTGGAGCCGGGGCAACCCTGAGCCCGTGTCCTCCAGCCACGAAGCCCCCGCGGTGCCATGTTCCCGGGCTCACGCTCATCCTGTAAGCCGGCCCAGAGCCCACCCAGGCTGCCAGGCCCCTGCCTCCTGCATCCCTGCATGGGGTCGTCCCCAGGGGCTCGCCCTGGCACCCCCCGCCCCACCCTGCGAGCCAAGGCCACGGCCTGGAGGGTGTCGCTGCATTTCTCCCTTGCCTTCCCAATGCCTCGGGGTCTAGGGTGAACGAGGGGCCCTCCGCTTCCTCAGGTAACCTGGCCTGCGACCCCACATCCTTGCGAGAACCAGAGATGAGACTCCAGCTCCCCGCTCTGCCGGCGGCCGTCACTGGCGGAGGGAGGGCCGCGCATCCTCCCCGCCGCCGCCGGCTGACCTAGCTCCCTGTCCTCTCCGTCATGACGTCTGTCACTTCCCCAGCACGGTCCTCCCGAGATGGGCCGCCCTCTCCCCTACTCGGAGCCACCCAGTGCCAGGCCCGCATGGTCATTGTCATGGCTAGGAAAGCCCTCGGGACATCACAGGCCCAGGAGCCCAGCGCCCCCCGGGGTGGCGGCCAGTGGTTCTCCCGGCCCCGCCTCAACCCAGCGTGAGGCTTCCCCCCTCACCGCAGGTCAGTTTGCAGGCCGTGCTTGCTCGCCGCCTCGAGCGCCTTCCTTCCCCCTGGAGCTGGGGCTCACGGAGCTCACCGGGAGCCCTCAGACCCCGTGATCCCGGCCTTGCATCCCAGGTGGGGTCCTCCGTCGCGGTCACTCTCGGCGTGTTTCCCGTGCGCCCCCGTCCACACTGTGGGCGTCTCCGCTCCCTCGGGTGATCCCGGGCCTCCCGCGGCAGGAGCAGGACGGCAGGTCCGTCGTGCTGGCCACCGGCTCTGCCAGCCTGCCCGCGGGGGCCCCCGCCGTGCCCGCTGTCCCTGTCCCCGCTCCTGTGCGAGGCCAGCTCCCGGCCTGCTCCGCAGCCCCACCCGCCCGCCTGCTGAAGACCTTGTCCCCGTGGAGCCGCTTCTCGGCCGCTGCTCCCGGCCGGCCGCCCCCGCTGGCCCGCGGACTCCCTGGCCTTGGGTTCCCAGCTGGAACATCCTTCCTCTGCTCGCGCGCGCCGACAAGGCTGGCTTTCTTGACGTCTGCGTTTTCTCCCTCAAATTCCCTCTTGAATCCACACCGACCCGGCTCTTCAGCCCCACACTTCCCCGGAGCTCCTCTGCCGAGAAGTCTGATGGGCCCCATCGTGCCGGAGTCCGGCGCCTCAGGACGCGTGTCTGCCCCTCCGCTCAGGACAGGCGTCTGCGTTCCTCCCGTGGCCTCTGGGTCAGCGTCTTCTCTTCCAACTGGCCTCCTGGGCTCCCGGCTGGGTCCTCCCGGTGCTCCGTCTTCCTGTCTGCTAACGGGGGGAGCCCCTGGACCTCTCCTCGTGCTGGCTCCCTGACCGCAGGCAGGCAGACCCCCTTCGCTCAGGTGCTCGGCCGGAGGCTCAAATTCACTCTGCGGAACCCTGGTCTTTCCCTCGGGTCTCCCCGCGTCGCAGCAGGTGGCAGCTCCTTGCTTAAGGACACCCAAGGCCCCGGGCTTTGGGGGTCGATGGTGCCTTCTCTCCTTCTCTGTGCTATCTCCCAGAGCATCCGGGATCTCAGCCCTTCCCTTGGCTCCTCAGCTGCGACCCCAGCGAAAGCCACCCAGCTCGGTCACACGGGCTAGCCTGGTCTCCAAGGTCCACCTCTGGAGGCCCACGTCTACCCTACCTCCTGCCAGCCATTAGAACAGAGTCCGATGCCTGCATTCAGGATGCCCCCGGGGCTTCTGCTGTCACGCAGATGGGACTGGGAATCCCCTCTGGAAGATGCCGCAAAGGACGTGTCGTCAGAGCGACAGTGGCGGCGCGAGCATGGCCGACGGCACACGTGGGGGTCAGCTCTGCTCCGACGGCAGACCAACACCGGTCCCTCACTTCCTCCCCCTGCTCCCCTGCTTCTGCTCCTCCTGCCTGGCAGCCCTGCCCTCCTCCGCGTCCTAGAACACGCCTCCCTAGGCGGGGTCATAGCCTGCCCCCACCCCCTCCAGGGCCCCCCTGCTCCATTCCTGTGCTGCCCGCGTGGCTCCTGGTACTGGACTGTGCCCCCAGGGCCTCGAGTCCTGTTGCTTGCTTTTGCGGACGTCCAGTGACCTTGGATCAGACGTTCTGTGCGTCTGCTGCAGAGAGTGTCCACTTCTGCTCTGGAAGGCCACTGGTCTAATGGTTCGCTCGGCCCTTTTGAGGCTCAGTTTCCAGCTAGGTTTGGCCCGAGGCAGGGAAGGCTCCGCAGCCCTGACTGCCCTGGGACGCGTCGAGCCAAGTGTCTGATGGCCCGGCCTGCTTCAGGTGGCCGGCCGCCCCCTGCCTGGCCCCACGGCACATGTCTGGACACATGCTGGGCCTGGTGGTGCCCTGCCACGGGTTTCTGAAGCCTCCTCGTGCAGCAGCATTTTCTCCGAGTTTCTGCACAGAGCAGCCCTCCACGCGGGCCCCAGCCCCACGCATGGAGCTCGGGAAAGTCCGTCCGTGCCCAGGCCTGGGGGACCTGGAGCTGACGGTGTGTGATCACAGCTGGTGCCTGTTATAGGAGAAGAGCCCCCGGGTCACGGTCACTGTGTCGTGACGGGAAGAAGGTCCCATCCTCTTGTTCTGCCCGCAATGAATCTGCTGCACCCGGCATGCTACAGTGTCTTCGGTCTGTGGCTCACAGGCCTGTCTTACTGTCTCGGTAGACCCGGGAGGGAAGGAAGGTGTTCCTGCTGCTTTTCCTGCTCAGACCACAGGCCCCGGGCCCCGTGCTTGCCGCTCAGGGGTGGCGAGGTCCTCAGTGAGTGAGTCACGGCAACTCCCCGCCCCAGCTCCTCCCGCCGGCGGCAAAGGGAACTTCTCCAGGAGCAAAAGGGCTCTGGCCCGCACTTGCTGCTCGCACCCGCCGGGGGACCTCGGGCTCACCACCGGCTGCGCTGGCCACTGAGTACGAAGGCGCTTCCGCTCAGTTCGCCGCTGGGGCTGGAGTCAGGCGAGGAGACAAGCTGCAGGGGCTTCTGGGAGGTCCAGCGCCGCAGACCCCGCGGGCGGGGACCACACCCCGGGGCCCCTCGTCGAGGCGCACAAGGCAGGGCCTGAGCTGCAGGCCGGCTGTAGCCCACCGAGTCGGCTTGGGGAGACCAGCCAGTGGGGGGTTCAAGAGCTGATGTGGCACAAGGGGGGTCGCCGAGCCAGAGCCGGGCTGTGTCTGTGGAAAGCAGCGCTTTCTGATGATCCCTGTGGGGACCCGGGGCCTGGGGGGACCTTCAGCCCCCGCTGGAAGTCAGCAGCTTCTGGCCTCCTTCAGCCCGTGCTCCTGGATTGCACGTGGCCGCGCCGCATCGTCCTGGAAGCCCCAGGCTTCTGGTAAACACATACGTGTTTATTTTCAATATATGTTGCAAATAAATAAGTGTCCATGTTGGCTTGAGAAAACAGGCTATTATAGTGCTTATTATTTTTTAGAGATTTTATTTATTTACTGGAGAGAGAGACAGAGCACGAGCAGGGGAAGCGGCTGAGGGAGGAGAAGCAGAGCCGCCGCTGAGCAGGGAGCCCGATGTTGGGCTCGATCCCAAGAGCCTGATGTGGGGCTCGATCCTACGACCCCGGGATCATGACCCGAGCCAATGGCAGATGCGTAACGACGGAGTCCCCCACTAGAAACGATGTCTGCAGCGTATTATGTGACACTGATTCTAAGACACTCGTGTTTTCCGCCCCTAATGGCTCCGAGAGTGGGCACTTCCCACCATGGCCATCACCCGGCGAGCACCGAGGCACCCCTGCGTGCATGTTGTTGTGCGTGACCAGTGCCGGATGCCCCCGTGAGTGCCCGCCCGTGCACCGTCTGAGGAAGGACCCTGCTGTGAGAGCCTCCCCCGGCAGCGCCCCCGGTTACGTCAGGCATCTTGGGGCACAAGTGGCCGGAGCTCCCCCTTCCTGGGACTCTGGGTGCTGGGCTTGGCGCTGTGCATTACGCCTGTCACATACACGGGCAGCATGGGTGCTGCTTCCCGTGGGGCGACCCCGTGGACCGTGAACCGTCCTGAGTGAGGCCATCCCCAGGGTCACGGCGCTCAGAGGGGCCTGGTGCCCGCGTCGGGTCCCCACATCTACGTGACTCCAAAGGCTGCGTCTTAACTTCCCTGCGGCACGAGGACGGTAGAAAGCCCTGAAAGCCGGCCCCGAGGCCCCGAGGAGCCGTCCACGGCCATCGCTGCAGGCGGGTTTGGTTTGCGTGCTCGTGGCAGGGCGAAGCATGGATTCCCGTTGCTGCTTGGGAAAGCCGGCGGCCGGCCGGGAGTCCGCGGCATGTTCCGGGGGCTCAGGTGCACCTGGAGCAGAGGCTGTGTTGGATCCTGCGGCTCACACGCGGTCGGACGTCCCCGGGCCTTGCGGGGACGCACGGTTGAGGCGCTCAGGGACCGTTGCCGGCGAGCGCTCCACTGGCTGCTCCCATGGGTAATGAACCAGACCCACGCGGGGGCCCGTCAGACTCTGCCCGTTAGACGTGTCGGGTTGCCGTGAGCACGCGAGTCTCGGAGGGGTTCCGGCGGTCGGATCGCTGACCTGGCACTCGCACATCCTCTGTTCTGGCACAGTCTGTCCGCAGTCGTCCAGAAAGGTCACGGGGTGTTCCAGGGCACACTCATGCTGTGACGCGGGAGAGGCTCCGTTTCCCACTCGCTACCGTGTTGGTTAGAGGCAGCGTCTCATCGCAGCCCGTGTTGCAGGCGCGGTGGCAGGAGCTCTGGGTCGAGGAGAGCCGGAGCATTCCCCCCGATGGCTCTAGAATCAGATGGTGCCCCCGGAGCCCTAGCAGCACGGGGAGGCAGTGGCTGCAGGGCCGATGGGACCACCCCGTGTTGGCCAGGGTCTGCGCCCCCAGCCTGGCTGGGATGCTCCTGGCGTCGGGTCCCGGGGCACGCAGGGGAGAAGGAGCCTTGCCCAGCAGGTGGGCCCAGAGCCAGGCCTTGGAAACTGGGAGTCTGGCTTCCCCCTCCCTGCAGAAAGAGAAGCAAAGCTTGCCAGCAGAGAGAAGCTCCCGGCTCCCCCTCCGCCTCGTCCCCACCAGACCCAAGAGGAGGGTGGACGAGGGACCCTGCTCGGCAACAGCCCTGCTCCTCCCCATGGGATGCTGTAGCCCCAGCTGCAGCTCACCACCGCCCCCCCAGCCCATTGGTGACCGGAAGGTTCTCCCAGTGGTTGCCCATGGCTGCCGCCAGCCAGCACGGCTCTGGCAGCTCCTCGGCCTCTCGTGGGTGAGGCCACGTGGGCTGGCTTCACAGCGAGGGGACACGGGACTGACGGTGAGGGCCGCGATGGCACTGCGGAGGTGTGGGCACCGAGTCCCTCGTGTCCCTGAGCTCCGGGGCCGCTCGTGCGGGGTGCCGGCCTCCGCCGCCGCACGCGCCGCTCAGAGCCACCGGCTGATTGGCGAAGAGTCTTGGGAAGGCTTGGAAATGTGACTCTAGGTAACGGGGGACACGCTCGCGCATGCGCGTCTGCTCTACCCTGACGTCGCGGGGGCTGTTACAGGGGCTCTTCCATCCTCGGGGCGAGTCTCCTGTGCCTCCCGACCCTCGCGGGCTTATCTGGGTCGGGGGGCCTCGCAGTAGCCTCTCCCAGATGACGGGCCCCAGGGCGGTTCCGGGGGCGCAGAGTGCCGCAGGGGTGCGGGGTGTGGGCTCCTGGAGCGGGGCCTGCCCCTTCTGCGGGCTGGGCCTCCTCCCTGGGCTCCCCTGCACGTGGTGCTCCCACCGGCACGGGCGAGCCGCAGTTCCCGCCAGAGCCCGCTCCTGCCTGCCTGCCTTCATGGGGTCGCTCGTGGGTTTGGTGCTTACCCAATGCCTGCTGCACAGCCTCCCGACCGGGCCGGGCACCGGGGAGCCAGACGGTGCTGCGTGGCCCCCGCGAGCCGAGGCACGCAGGCGCGGAGCTGCCCCTGGGCACTGAGGTCGCCGGTCGGAGAACACGCGGGAGTGGCTGTGGCTTGTGGAGGACCCGCTGGCCTGCGCGGATCTGAGAGCTGAGCCTGGCTCTCCCGTCCCCTGTGCTCCTCCGTGGGGGGAGACGCCATTCCTGTGGGAAAGTCCTTTTCCCACCAATGAGAACATTCTGGGAATCCGTTTGGGTGCTGGTTTCGAGCCTGACGAATGAGCCCCACCACTTCTTGGACACACGTGGTCTCGTTTGTTTTCATCCCAGACTCTACAAGACGCTTCTCCAAATGACTCTGGATCCTTTAGAACGTTCTGGAAGCAATAGCAAATGCACAGACACCCAGATCTCTTGGATTCCCACTCGGGCAGCATCTTGGCAGCTGTGGCAGGATTTACTGGTGACCTGGGGTCACTAGGATGGATTTAGAGGGGAAACAGGGCAAAGAGTTTTAAATGTTTTCAAACTAAAATGTTTTATTTTTGCGTACGTAGTTCTAAATTGTCGTGGAGACAAATGAGGAAAATATCAGTAAGCGAGTGGGGGATGCGGTCACTTGCTGTTCCGGAGACCGTCACGGGTGAGATGTCCGTGTGCGTCCGAACCTTTTCCTAAGAAAGCACACACGCGAGCGTACACGCACACACGCAGGTGGGATCCAGGTACATGCAAGGTTCCGGCACCACTCCTCCTCCCTGAATGATGTGTTGGGACTATTTCCTCATTAAGCTGAGCACGTTTTAGCGCATCTTGCCTAACCGTACTGTACTTATATGCATTCCCGAATTTATTGAACTAATTCCTTCGCGGTGGACACGGAAGCCGCTGCCCGGATTGGCGGGCTACGGACGCCCCCGCGGAAGTATGACAGGACCCGAGCACGAGCAAGTCTGGCCGTTGCCTTGACACCGATGCCCGCACTAGAGTTGCTAGGCCGGTGGACACAGACCTCCCGGGCTTCGGTGACTTCTTGCCGCGCGGGGTCACGGTGACATGACTTACCGTGGCCATCCGGCCCCCAGTCCCACACCAACTCCACATACACCAAGTTTTTTAAAGACTCTTCCTCTTCCCACTTCCCCCGCCCTTTACTCTGGGGAGCTGGGGGCTGGGCGCCGGGCCGAGTTTGAACAGGTGAGGGGCGAGGAGGGACATGGCTGCTGGGGAGACAGGCCAGGCCTGGAGGGTCGGGGAGGAGCGGTCCGGGGACAGGCCGGCGCAGGTTTCCTCGCTCCCTCCTTGCGGCAGGTGGATTGGCAGGGCAAGGCGCACCGGGGGCTCCAAAGCAGAACGTTCCAGTCCCAGCTCCCTCCCTCAGCTGGGCCATCTGGGAAAGACCAGTTGCTTTCCTAGAGGTTCTGTCCTCATCTGTGAGGGGAAGAGAGAAGTTTCAGGGCCGTGGGAGGAACGCCTGGTGCAGAGTCGCTCGCGCTTATTGGTGATAAAGATGAGAAGGAAAAACCATTCTCTGTTTCACGGCTAGACCTGTGGGTCTCTTCCTCTCCTGCTAGGAAACTTGAAGAGTGCATGCATTTTTTTTTAAGGTTTTATTTATTTATTTGGGAGACAAAGTGCACAAGCTGGCAGAGGCAGAGGGAGAAGCAGGCTCCCCGCTGAGCAGAGAGCCCGACATGGGGCTCGATCCCCGGACCCTGGGATCATGACCTGAGCCAAAGGCACACATTTAAGACTGAGCCCCCAGGAGTCCCCAAGTGCGTGACTCCTTTAAGGTCCTTCGTAGCCCCTAGAACAGCCTCGTAAGTTCCTAAGATGCCTAGTGGGCAACTTTCTGACCAAAACCAGAACCCCAGAATCCCCATTGTCCCCACCACTCACCCTGGGGCGGGGAGGGAGAGCGCTGGCTGCGGGAGCCGGAGCCGGAGCCGGAGGCCTGGGCTGCCGCACTTCCACCGCACCCGCCTCTGCTGTCCCTAGCCCCACGGCACCTGTCCCAGGCGGCCACCCTCCATGTTCCTCTCAAAACCTGATCTCGGAGGAGGATTTGATATTTAAGACATGACTTCAAGTCTGATTCCCCAGGGCTTTCGCATGGCGTCTAAGCTAGCGCTGCCCTCGCGGGGAGAAGGGGCTTCCCCAGCTCCCTGACCTGCTGTGCCCTTGACGTCTGGCCCGCAGGTGCCCCACTCAGAAGGAGGCGGCTCCCCACCGCACCGCGGGCCGGAGAGACCCCATCCGGGAAAGGCCCTCCCACCCGCCCACTGCCGGCCCCTCCCACACTCACACAGACGCCCACGCACGCCCACAGCACACACCCACATGCTTGTACACTCACGCACTCAGGCCCTGCACACTCACCACAATCTCATTCACATTCACCAGTACACTGGCGCAGCCCACCCACACCGGCACCCCTCACCGCACGCCGCACACCCGCGTGCACACCCGCATGCAACCCACACACTCCCCTCATACACTCACTCACACGCACGGAAGAATTGCACACTCACAGGTGCACACCCAGCCACACTGGAAAACCTTCTCCGTGTGTGTCTGTGCAGACGCCCCTCGTGTCCCACACCTTCTGTGCTGTGGGAAGGGGGCGCGGGGAGCCCGGCTCCTAGGAAGCTGCCCTGGGGGTCCCCCTGCCCCACGAGCGGAGCAGAGGTCACCGGCAGCCGGCGGGTGGGGGCAGGTGAGGGGACCCCAGCCTCTCGGAGCCGAGGCTCGGGGCTTGGGCTGGCCTGCAGGTGGGGAGCCCCCAGGGCTGCCCAGAGTGCGTCCCCCCGGAAGAAGCCCGTGTGTGCCTGCGCAGAGTGGCAGAGCCCATGTCCCTCTGCCTGGCATAGTCGCAGGCAGACAAAAGTATTTTTAAACTCATTTCGCTGACCTAAAAAGACTTTTTTTTGACAGAACACCTCGTCTCTAGGACCGCCATGGGAGCACCGCCTATAAATAGCTCAGTGCTCCAGCTGGGGGGTGCCGTGCGGCCGCAGCAGAGCACGGGGGACAGCTCGGGCCTCCACAGGGGTCTGGGGGCCCACCCCTGGGGTCCTGGTGTCAAGTGCTGCAGGAGGCCCTGGCCAGGCTGGGCTCATCGTGTCTCAGTGCCGGTCGCCCCTGGTGCCCCTGCTGCTGCCCGTCCTCCCCACCCGGCCCGCAGAGGTGGGGGGCTGCCGACTGGGGGGCCCGGACCGCCAACCACAGCCCTGCGATGACAGTAGCAGGTCGGTGCCCTGTGAAGCTAGCGGTAAGTCTGTCCTTCTGAGCGGTGGAAGTAGACTCCTTACAGCGAACTAGGCAAGTACGGGAAAGTAGCAAATCTGCACCTACCCAAGTCCGCCAGACCCTGACCCACTGTGTGGGGATCGGGTGCAGCCCAGACTTGCTTCGTCCTGCAACAGCCAGAACCCAGGGTCCGCTTCCCCCGGCTCTGCTCCCACCTCTCTGATAAGCCACCTTGGGGCTTTGGGTCTTTGTCGTGTCTCCCCACAGGAGCAGGTAGTTGGGGCCCGAGGGCGTACGGTGCTCCCTCCGCTGAGGCCAGGTCTCTGGGCAGCCCTCTCCAGCCCCCTGTGGAACTTCCCCAGGCTCTGGGCACGGCTGGCTCAGTTTCCCTGTGGTTCTGGCCCCATCCTGGGGGCTCGCCTCATCCTGGCCCCTCCAGCCTCAGCCTGGGGGAGAACGAATTCCTATGAGAGCGGGCGCAGGGCATGGGGTCTTTGGGACAGGCCGTGTCTCTCTCAGGGGTGTGCACCCAGGCTCTTCACCGGGAACCGGACAGGGACGAGACTGAGGGGGGGCACCTCCGGGCCACCCCCGGGGCAGGGACACAGGGCTCAGAGCCATGGCAGGAGGTGCCCTCCGGCTTCCACCTCTCGCTCCCAATCTGGCCCCGGAAACAGGGGGAAAGCAGTGACCTCAGCGGCTCCCCAAACCCATGGGCTGCCCCTGAAATCAGTCCGTGGCCCGGTCAGGACAGGAAGCGTGGAGGCTGTCAGCGCTCCTGCAGCTGGGGCAGAGGGGGCCGCGCTCCAGGTCACGCTTCTCACCGCGGGGGTCCCACGTGGTTGGGCGCAGCACAGGCTTACCTCAACTCCAGCATGGAAGGTTCTGGACACCTGATGAGCTCTGGCCCACTAGAGGTTCTGCCATCCCTGAAACTTCTCCCTTAAAAAGGAGAACGCCTTAAGGGGACGCTTTCCCTGATTCCCAGCCCCGGAGGCCGCCCGGAGATCCGCTGTGGCCTTGGTCCCCATCGAAGTGACCCCTGGGCTCTGATCGGGGCCAGCGGGGAGGGAAGTGCTTTCTGGAAGGAAGTAGCCTGGAGAGCGGGCGAGTTCTGTCTGTAGCTCTGCCCTCCACCCCTGCCATGCGGCATCCGACCCCGCCCCGGCACCCAGCAGTCCTGGTGGTAACGGGAGGACACTGTGTCATGGCCACAATGTGCCCCCGACGGGGCTGGGCAGGCCCCCCCGGCGGGCGGGAGGCTGCCTCTTTTCTCCAGTTGAGGACTGCGGTCCTCTCCAGGCCGGTCACCCTGGAAGGAAGCTTCGTTACATTCTTGTTCCGTGTCTCCCCGAGGCGGCCAGCCTGGCGTGGCCACCAGCTCTCAGGAGACAGCGGGTACCCAATGGCAGTGACCCCACTGGGGACGACCTCAAGGTTCTGTTCACAGAGAATCAAAGTGCCTCCAGCCCCACAACGTTCAGATTCGAGCCAGAGCATTTCTGGGTTGCCAAGGACACCTCCCCTCCCTGTGTCCGCCGCCCTTCCAGATCCAGGGGCGGGTCGTGGTGGGGCCACAAGGTCCCCGGTCCCTGGCTCCCTCTCGGTGAGGCCCAGACCACACAGAGGAGGAGCGGGGCTCCCATGCCCCAGGGCTTCTCAGAGAGGCCCCTGTGACCACCATTCCCCCGTGTGGCCCCATCCTTCCTGTAAACCTCCCCTCGGGCCGACCACTCGCCCCAAGGTGTGTGAAGCTGTGTCCTGGGACAGGAGCCGAGGGCTGTGGAGACCAGGGGCCTGGTCCCGGCCGCGTGGCCCGGCAAGGCCTGCGCCGCAGCCCCAGACCCACTGGGAGGAGGGTCTGCCCAAGCCCTTGGCTCTGCACACAGCTGCGGCCGCCCCTCCCTCCGCAGCGCCCGGTGCCCAGACGGAGGCGGTGGGGGGAGGGCATGGAGCGGCAGCTCCCAGCCGAGAAGCAACACGGATCCCCCTAAGACGGGGGACACGGACAACTTCGTTCCTCCCCGCTGGCCGCTGGTATCCAAGAATAAAGTCATCCTGGAGAGTGTCGACCCACCACCCAGACCAGGTCCGCCGCCCGGCGGGGACGGTTGAGCTTTAATTTGGGTCATGCAGGGCGAGGAGGGCAGGCCGCTCTGACGCAGGGGACAGCCCACACCACGCACTGCAGCCGGCCCGTCATGTCTCCTCCCTCGGACACTCCTCTCTGGGGCTCGATCTGCTGTCCCTTGCTCTCTGAAGACACCTGGACACCTGTTTTGACGAGCCCCAGCGGCTGGTCACCGTCCCTGGCTTTGCTGGCCAGGCCACGGGGCCGGTGTCCGCGCCCGCCTTCTCGCAGCACGGCCAGCAGAGGGCGCTCGGACTCCACTCCGGGGAGCGCGGCCCGGCTGGAGGCGGCGGAGGCTGGGCCGGTGGCGCTGGGTCCCCGGTCGCGGGGCCCTGCTGACTCAGCACCCCGGATCTCCCCAGTTCCCCCCGCTCCCAGCCTCCTCGCACACAGCCTGACATGACCAGGGGCAGCGTGGAGGGCACAGGCGGCTGCCAGGAGCTCTCCCCGCGCGCAGGGCCGCGGCCTGCACCTGGGAGGGGCGGGCGGCCTCCTGCTCCCACTGGCTTCCCCAGGCCCCGGCCCCGGTCCGTGGGACGCAGCGGGGACCCCGCCGGGAGGGCCGCAGTGGGAGCTGCCTGGCCACGGGCTGGGGGTGGAAGGGAGTTGGCCACAGAGGCCCTGGGGCGAAGCCCTGCAGGGAGCTGGGGCTGGGGGCTGGGCCGACGCCTCACCCCAGACCCCCAGAGCCCCGGGCTGGGGAACGAGGACTGTGCCTTCCCGCAGGCAGCACCCAGTCGGGGGAACAACCACAAGGCCAGCGTCGGTGACGACCCGGAGGTGAGCCGGCGTGTGCAAGGGTGTTCTCGGGCGGAGCCCACCCGTGCGGTCGATCCGACATGGCAAATGCCGGACCCCCACCACCTCCTTCCACTACCCTGCCTCTCGGACAGGCTCCTGCTCCCGTTGGGTCCGGCACTGAGCGAGCAGCTTGGGCACAGCCTGGCCGAGGGGTGTGTTAGGATGCCGAGGTCACGGACAGCGGCCAGGAGGCATCAGATGCAGGGACCCGGGAGTGGCTTGTGTTTCTGCCTGGCAGAGGCGGGTTGTCCAAGCGAACCCTTGCCCTCTCCTGGGTGTGGAGGAAGGAAGTCCCCGCCGGCGAGGGGCGGCACCCGGGGGAGAGGGCGTCAGTTTCCCCTGGAAGCAAACACTTGGGCCCTGACCTGGGGGATGGCGTCCAGAAACGGAGATCTCTTGTTCGGGGCCGTGGTTTCCTTGCATTCTGGGCATAATATCTATTAGAATTTATCTCCAGTCTTCAGGTTTTCCAGCCCCCTTACTCAGGCCAGCTCCCCCCTCTGGGGACACAGTGCCCCCCTGGCAAGAACCACAGACACACACTAAAAAGGTGACATTCGTGTCCACGTCTCGCGGAGCAGGCCCCTGAGCTCACTTAGAGGGTAAAATGTGAATTTTATTTCTTAAGGGCTTTCTTCTTAACTGGAGAAAATCAAACTCAGCCCAAAAAGGGAAAGATTATCTCAAATCCAGACTCACTGATCTCCCCCCTGGGGGCTCTTCTCACGGAGCCCGTCTTCCTCTGCTCTTGGTCGTGGCCCGCCCTGCGTGACAGGTCGTTTCGGGGCTGGCGCACACCGGCTGCGCACTCAGCTGTGCCTCTGATGCCGCAGGTCCCAGCGGCCGCTGGTGGCTCTCCCTGAGTCGGCCACCCTCTCCGTGGCTCTGAGTAAGGACAGAAGTGGGCGGGGAGGGGCTTTGCCGGGGTGCACACACCGCCCAGCCTCCTGCCTCCCAGGCACGGCCAAAGTCTTCCTGTCCTAGACCACAGGTGGCAAACTGTGTCCGTAAGGATCCAGCGAGTAGAAACCTCAGGCTTGTGGGCCCTGTGGCTCCCGAAGCATCTTCTGGGCCCCAAGCCTCCGCCAGACAGAGTGCGAAGGAATTAGCCGGGGTCGGGCGGGGTGTGGGGGGGGACAGGGTGCTCCGAGATAACTTTATGGTTGGACACAGAAGTCGGAACTTCCTATAATTTTAACCTGTCATGAAATGTTATTTTTTAGGTTTTTTTTTTTTTTTCCTCTTAAAAAAATACGTAAAAACCCATAGCTCATGGCTGTCATTTGCCAACCCCTGTCGGAAAACGTAGGCCCAGCGGAGCGCGTGCCCCGGACCAGGGCTCACCACGTGTCCGGGGACTTGCTCATGAGAAGCCGCCTGGAAGCCCACCTCCCAGGGCCTCCCAAGCCCTCCGAGCACCGTGTCCTTTCGGAAGGACACGTCACTGGAGAGCTCAGAACGCGGTCGGAGGGCTTGTCCCGCACCAGCCCTGCCGCCGGCTCACCGCCGGGGCGTTGCCACTTTCTTACCAAATCTTGCAACCAACTGGCATTCTTGGCAGGTCTGGCCCGTGTTTGCCATGCGGGTGTGATGCCGGCAGCTGAGGGCCTCCACCAGGACCGGACAGCGCCACCTCGCCCCCGCAGCGTCCCAGCCCCGTGCATCCGCGCGGGCGAGCCCTCCCCAGCCGGGTCATACCCCGCCACCGAGGCCTGCAGGGCCCGGGCTTCCCGGAGACTCTGCCTTTTACTTTCCGGCACAATGTGAGGACTGCGGGGGACAGGATTCGTGCCGCAGAACAGACAGGGCCGGAGGTCTCTGTAACTGCTTTAATTATTCAAACAATAGAGCACAAAGAGAACAGTTTCAAGTACATTGTGATACACGCTTTTGACAGGAAGAGATATGCACTTAGTCACGAGGGAGGCGGCCGCGACACCGCGTGGACACTTGGCACAGACTCTCCACCCCACGCACCCAGAGGGCGCCGTGGACGCCGCGTCCCCTGGGAGCGGACCGCACCCTCTGGTGCCCGGATCGGGTTTCCCTACGGCGTGGCTCCCTTTTCTCGGCCACAAGACGGAGGATTCTGGATGTGAAGGTGGGTGAGCAGCTGTGGACGCGGAGCAGGGAGGGCAGGGCAGCAGGGAGAGGGGCCGCCACCGCTCCTGACTGGGGGGGTCAGGCCAGGGTGGCCCCGCACTGGTGGTCCCCAACAGATGGGTCCCTTGGGACCTGGCCCGCGCACCCATGCTCCCTTGGGCCGAGCAGGCTGACCGCTAATGAGTCCGGCAATCCACGAAGCCAGAGCTGTTGGGGATGCCAGGGCTAGACTCAGAACGGGACGGTCAACAGAGCTGAAAGCGCCAAATTCCACCAGGGACCGTGAACCTCGCCCCTGCCAACCACCTAGAAGACCAAAGGAAAGTCTGACAGACACAAACCGAGGACCACTCCTGGCTGGAGGGCCCGGCCCCACGGAAGCCGGCAGAGGGCAGGCTCCAGGGTGTGGGCCGGGCCCCCTGGCCCCAGCGCTGTACTTCCAGGCCCACGGCCGCCTGGAAGAGGTCCCGCACGCTGGACCCGCCACATAGCAGCCTTGGGGCCTGTGCTTCTGGCTGAGGATGCCACCCCAGACCCGGCCTTATGCGCAGCATCTCCAGCCCCTGGCCGAAGCCGTCGGGCTCTGTTCTGCTCCCGGGACCCAAACCAGCCTCCAGACAGGCTGAAGGTGCTCGCAGGCCGGGTTCGCACGCAGCCTCCCGCCCAGAGCTGAGCCTGCTCACACACTAGGCCCAAAGCACACTTCGGGACAGTAGCCTCTGATGCACCAGAACGCTGAGAGTGACAGCCAAGGGCCGAGCCCCTCAGCCGAGTCTCTAACACAAGCCAAGCATGAGGACTTCTCCCTCCAGATGCAGCTGACCTAGGGCACCAGCCACACGGTGTCCACTGAAATGGGACCGTACCCTAGGGAGGAAAGTCTACACCGAACAACCACTCCAGACAGACGGCTTGGACTCGACGACACCAATGTGGCCCAAGGACCCCAGCGGCCCAGAGACGAGAAGCTGCGACTGCGCGGGGTGGGGTGTGGGCCCCCCGCCCCGGGAGCAGGTGCAGAATGTGCGCTTCTCAGTGGATTTGCCACAGGGTCCTGGGGGGGAGGGGGGCTCAGAGAAGGTCAACACTTGGCCCTCTCCTTGGGGACCCATCTGGAAATGGCACCCCCAGACTTCACAAAGCAGTTAGGGGCCTCCTCCCTTCGAGGCCAGAGGACCAGGCTCTCCAAGTGGGGGCCACCCAGGGGAGGGCACGAGGTCTGCCGAAAAGTCCATGGAGCGCGGGGAGAGGGTTCCGGGCTGGGGGGTGAGAGCGGCGCGGCTCCCGCACACAGCACCCCAGCCTCTGGAGTGCTCAGACACCCTCCCAGGACAAACAGGAACAGAGCTGAGATCCCTCCATCGGTGGGAATAAACAAGCTGGTCTGGTTTCCTACTTTGGTTTCCTACTTAAGCTGATCTGAATTCACAGTATAAGCAACACATCTAAAGGTCACACTGGGCACTCCTGTCAGCACCAGGTTTCCCAGACAAAGAAGCCAGAATAGAAAAGAAATCGTGGCCGCGACAGGAGTTCTTAGTTATTACATACTAACCAGTCTGTGCGTGGCACATTTTATTTCTATAAAACTATTACAAAATATTCAAAAATACATTTTAGTAAATTTACAGCAGTAATTTCTCAATTTATTAATGCAAAAACATCCTTTGTTTTTCTCTGTACAAACTACAGGCTCCATTCTTGTGGGCTTATCACTATGTGCGCTTTTAAAAAATATTATTTTCTAATAAATTCTTTGAAGTTAAAAATAACAGAGTTCTTCCAGTTTGTCCAAAAAAAGAAAAAAAAAAAGAAAAAAAGAAAAGAAGAGAAAAAAAGAAACACGGTGTGTGTGTGTGCGCGCATGTGTGTGTGTGTGTGTGTGTGTGTGTGTAACAGTCTTGACTTCCAAGAACATGGCCAAAATGGAAATGATGGAGCAAATATTAACCGTTGAAGACATACAGGAGGTGGCTGTTACACTGGAAACTAGTTAAATTAAAATAATATATTTTCATATTTTACACTATTTCAAAAATGAAATGTCATTCAGTTAAGTATTGATCTCTCAAAAAAATCTAATTTACAATTCTGTGTATAAAAATATAATTTGTGGACCCCCATGAAGCATGTTTCAGTTTACTCTTGCCGAAAAGCAGGCGTGGGAAGGAGGAGTGCAGAGTGCAGAGTTTTGCTTTCTGAAAGTCAGGGCGAGGGACGTGTAGAAAAATAGACTCTGAGCGGGTCGCTTGGCCTCACAAAATAATCTTTCCCCCGTGAGTACAGTTCACATGATAATAATAAATTATCCGAGAAACAAACTATTTAAGGCTCTTGAAGGTCCGGTTCATATTATTTAAAACATCTATTCATACCAAACAAATAAATAGCCAGGAGAGGTGAAAAAAAAAAAATAACCAAAATAAAACAACCAAAAATTTCAAAAAAATATATATAAACTAAGCACGACGACAAGACTTCCCGGGGTCTCTGTTTCCTTATAGTCTACTTTGGACTGTCCTACTTTATTATTATTATTAATTATTATTATAATTAAAGTCTCATTCCGTGCGCTTTTCCGTGTGTCCTTTGCTGTTCCTCGCTGTCGCGCCCCCCGCCCGCCGCCCCCTCCCGCCCCCGCGCCCTCCCCGGCTCCCCGGCCTTCAGCTGGACGGGACCGCCATGCCCAGCGGGTGCAGGGCCTCGCTGTCCAGCAACCAGGTGCCTATTTGGTAGAGAAGCTGCGAGTACCAGTGGATGCCCGCGGCGCCCGGCGCGTCGGCCGCCCCCGGCGCGGGGAGGGGCAGGTGGCCGCCGCCCCCGCTGTGGCCGTCGCCGCCGTGGCCGTCCCCGCCGCGGTCCGTGCGCGCGGGCGCCAGCACGGCCAGGAGCGCGTGCGCCAGGCGGAAGGGCGCGAAGGCCCGATGCGCCCAGCCGTGCTCCTCGATGACCGCGTAGCACGACGCCAGCACCCGGTTGATGAGGATGGTGCCCTGCGCCGTGAGCGGCGCGTACGCGCCCGTGGCCTCCTCGCGCAGCGTCACGCTGTGCACCGCGGCCGGCAGGAGCCGGCGACCCCCGCCGCCCTCGGCCACCACGTACACCAGCTGGCCCGGGCGCACGCGGCTGGCGAAGAGCGCCCGGCGCCCCGGCGCGGCCCCCGGCGGCGGCCCCGCGCCCGCCCGCGTCTCCGGCTCCGCGGCCGCCGAGTCGTTGTGCGGCGCGACGAACAGCAGGTGCGCGGCGGTGAGCAGCAGGCGCTCGCGCGGCTCCCGCGTCTCGATCACGTAGAAGACCTTCTTGGCGCCGTCGTCGCGGTCCAGGAAGGTGAGGAAGTCGCTGTAGAGCAGCCGGCCCTGGTCGTCGGCCGCCAGCACGCGGTCCCCGGGGCGCAGCTCCCGCACCAGCTTGGTGCCGCCCTGCTCCAGGTGCACCGTGGCCGAGCCCGGGAAGCAGCCGCCGGACTTGGCCGCCACCGAATTCTCTGCGGGGGTTGCGGGAGGGAGAGAAGAGGGGACAGGGTGGTGAGCGCCCACGGGCAGGCAGGAGCGGGGCACGGGCGCGCGCGGCCCCGGGGAGCCCCGGGCAGAGAGAGCCCCCGCGGGTGCGGCCCGCCTCGCGCCCGCAGCCCCACCGCCTCGGTGACAAAGTTCAGACGCAGACGCATTCCTCCACGGCGCTCGGGGGCGGACCGGCCGCGACGAGGGTCGGCCGGCGACTCCGGCGGGAGGCCCGTTGCACTCCTTCCCTCCCGCCCCCTCCCGCCCAGCCCCTGGCTCGGCGCACCCCCGACCTCGCCCTGAGTTCGCAGGCTGTTTGCTCTGCACTTGGATTCCTCCGGAAGCCTCCTTGAGCTCCCTCGGGCGCGGGGTGGGGGGCACCTCCTTCCTTCCCTCGGGTCCCCGCACCCCCGCTCCCGCGCGCGCCCCGCACCCCGGCCGAGCCGCGGGGACCCGTCGCCTGCCCGCGCCCCCCGGCGCCCAGCCCGGCCGGGGGGCCTCGGCGCGGCCGGTGGCAGGGCACCGGGGGGCGGGGGCCGGGGTGGAAAATAGCTGCGGTCGTTGTGGCAACTGGACAAACATTCCAGGGACCGGCCGCGGTGCGAACCCCGGCTGCTGTGCGTCTTGTAATTAAAATCCCATGAAGGGCCCAGCATTGTCGCGCTCTCGGCGATCAACGGGAGACACTCTTGGGGGGGCGACTTCCCTCGCGCTCCCTCTCTCGCCGCCCCTCCCTATTTGCTCAGGTGCGCCCCTCCCCGCCCCCCGCCGTCCGCGGGGCTCTCGGGGCCGGGCCCCACAGGCTCTGTTTGCACAGCCCGGCCTCTCGCCGGCTCTCAGGACGCGTATTTGAATTTTAAATGGCGGGGCCTGCTCCGAGCGCGGGCAGCCGCCGTTCTCAAGGCCCCCGGACTCCCCGCTTTCCCGAGCCCTCGGTCGCGCTCTGAGGCTCCCCGTCCCGAGGACAATGGCGGGAGCGGGGCGGGGAGCGGGGGCCGCGGAGGAGGGGCGGGGAGGGCTCCGCATTCCGATCCCCCGGATCAGGCGCTCCGCAAACAGAGAGGCCGGAGAGAATCTTCTGCCGGAATCGCGGAGGGTTTTTAATCTTCTCATCGGTTTCTGCGGCATGAAGTGCGGGCCTGGCCGTTGGAGGCCCGCCGGCGCCCCCCGGAATGCGACCCGGGGCGCGGGCGAGCCCGAGTCGTCCAGTCGCACGACCCTGCTTGACACGCAACGCCCCGCGGCCCGCGCGCGCGCGCCGAATGCCGATGAGCGGCTCCGCGCCCCCCAGCCCCCGGGGCTGCCCTCCCCGGCCCGGAGTCCGGTCCCCGCGCGGGATCACCGCCGCTCACTTGCGAGGAGACCTCTAGGGACCCCCGCCAGGGGGACCCCGCGGGCAGGTTGGCCCAGGAGGGGGCCGCGCGCCCGGGGAGCGCAACCGCGAGGTCCCGCCCGAGAAGGGCGCATCCGGGGGCCTCCCGCCGCGGAGCCCCGCGAAGTGGGGGCACCGTTGCCCGCGCCCCCTTTCTCTGGCTTGAAGCCCAGCCGGCCCCCCGCCGCCCCTTCCACACCTTTTCTTTTCTGTTGTGATAAGAAACCACTATTTTCCTTCCCTACCCAGTGTGTCTTGACACCTTGGAAGTGTTTTTCTACTAACACTTGCTGCTAAGACAGTTCAGGAGACAAGCAGGCAACGCGGCGGGGGGCTGCGGGCAAGGCGCGGGCCTCCGAAGTTCACCGGAACTGCGCTGCTGAAGGCGCCCGCTTCGGCGGGAAGACCGCAGACAGAGCCTGGGAGCTGGGAGGTCTGCCGTGGGTGCCCAGCCTTCCCGGCTCGGCTGTTCCCCGCCAGCGACAGCGTGTGGCGGTGTAGGCCCAGGCAAGCCACCAGCACAGGGCCGACTGCCTGCCGCGGCAGACCCCGTCCTGCTCCTGACCCCCGCCTGCGGCTCAGGCCAGCCCAGCGGGCTCCTAATCAGGACCGATGCTCCTGGCTCTCGGCCGGCAGCCGTAGCCCCGCGTTCAGTACCTCCCACCAGGCCTCTCTCCAGAGGCTTAGCCGGCCAGTTAGTGTCAGGTTAGTGTCCACAGACCCTCAGCAGGGAGGAAAGAGGGCCAGGGGCTCACACCCTGGGCAGACCCTCCTGGGCTGATTCTTCAGCCTTAAACAAGAGGAACAATCTCGGCCAGACCTGGCCACCAGTGCCCCAGGAAGATTATTCCTTCCCCCATCTTCCCTGTCTCCACCACCTGTGGGGGGGGGGGGGAGCCTCCGGAAACGGGGTGGGGGAGGTTCAGGAAGCCACATGCCCTCCACATCTGGGCTTGGAGCCCCTCAGGCCTCTGCAGCTCAAACGTAGAGGCAGTCCCCCACTTCTACAGACTGTGACCCCACACCGGACACACGAGTTATCCCCTGGGTCCAGCCCTCCCTGCGCCTCCTGCTTCCCCCCAGCCCACAAGCATTTGTCTCTTGCCCTTGGATCCCACCATGGGGCACCATGGCCACAAGTCAGGGGCAGCTCTGGAGCTGTCAGGTGGCTGGGTGGGGAGGCTCTGCAGGCACCGGGTGGGGGCGTGGGGAAGGCCGGGCCCGCCACCTCACCTGCTTTCACAGAACAGTGGATGTGGGCTTTGGACTCGTAGTACACCCAGTCGAAGCCGGCCTCCACGGCCAGGCGCGCCAGCATGCCGTACTTGCTGCGGTCACGGTCCGACGTGGTGATGTCCACGGCGCGGCCCTCATAGTGCAGCGACTCCTCCGAGTGGTGGCCGTCTTCGTCCCAGCCCTCGGTCACCCGCAGCTTCACGCCGGGCCACTGGTTCATCACCGAGATGGCCAAGGCATTCAGCTTGTCCTTACACCTCTGCGGAGAGAAGGGGGTCCCAGTGGACGTTAGTCCTGGGTCCACCGCCCACCCCGGTCCCCACAGGGTCTGCCTGGCCCAGTCCCTGAGGATGAGGGCTCCGTGGACAAGTAGGGGGACAAGGCCTGGGAGACCCTCAGCTCACTTGGCGGAGGTGCACTAGGGGCGAGGGCAGGGCTGCGCCTGCTGGAGGCACCAGTGCTCTCACGACCCACGCAGGGCCTGTCTCCAGATCGGAGCCGGCAGAGAGCCTAGCGCGTGGCCAGAGGAGGAGATGACATCTTTTGAGACAAGTGAACGGCGTGTGTCTCAGACCGGGCCTGCTGGGCCTGCCAGGTGCCGCGCCCCCCAGTGGCTCACACCTCCCCAGAGATGCCCTCCACTCCCATCCTGCCCCTCTCCCGGCCCCCTGTCTCCACACGGGGGCAAGGCTCCACCCTTGGGCCCAGTCCCGCTCCCTCAGCAGGAGGCCGGACAGAGGCCCAAGGTGCGATTTAGCAGAAATAAAGGACCCGGTGGTCGCTTCTAGCAGAGTGAGAAGCCTTGGGTTATCTCTGGGCCCTCCCACTTCGCCCTGTGCCTATCTGAGCCCTGGATCCTGCCTAAGGGCGGGCGGGAGGTGGGAAGCTGGAGCCGCAGGGAGGGGGCGGGAGGGGGCCCACGTGAAAGGCAAGCAGGTGAGTTATGATTTTCAGCGTGGGCCAGGCCTGCCGACAGACATTCTTTATCTGGACGGCCACATTCCTTTTCTCCGTAGCCCTCTTTTCTTGGGCTTTTCTGTGGTCTGATTCTGTCTCTTAACCTGTTCCCTTCCCCCGCTCTGGTTTTCTGGGCCCCAGAGCAGAATGGCGTCCTGCAAGTTTGAAGAGCAAACTTAAGAGGCGGAGGGAGGGCGCGGGAGGGGGCGGGGTGTGAGGGGTGGGGGAGGGGGAGCCAGAGAGGCCCGAGGCCTCAGAACCTTTGGGGAGTACCCCCCACCCCACCCGGGAGGAAGCTGCGGGGGCTGTGCTGGCCGAGAAACACTGAATGCGCAGGACGCGGCGAGGGCCGAGGGGAACTCGGGGTTGGGGGAGCCTCCCCTGTACTTCTCGGGTCCCATTCGGAGAAGGATGCAAGAGAAAGCAGCCGTTTGGAGTTCGCGTGTGTGTTTGCACGAGCTCGCTCCCGGGGAGTGTCCAGTGGTGCTGGGGTGCGGGGTTCAAAGCGGGGAAATGGTGGCGGGACCAGGAAGAGCCAGACCCAGGGCCCGCGGGGCAACCTCAGGCTGACCTCCGCCGAGGGCAGGGCGGATCCCCGCCAGGGCTGTGGAGCCCCAGAAGCAGGGTGGACAGACGACTCCGTGGAGGACCCTCCTAGCAGGCTGGGGGCTTCCGACCCAGCGGGCAGGGAGCTCCGGCTGGTGCTGCTGTCCGCGCTTTGTGGGGTGTGTCGGAGGGCATGAAAACCGGCCGCACCGTCGTGGAGTTAAACAGACAACAAATGGGGGGGGGCGGCGGCGGCTAGGGGGGCCCTGCTAACAGGTCGGCGCTGGCAAGGTTTCTGGGCCCGCCAGCAGTTTTCTGTAATAATAATAATAATAATAATCATCATCATCATCATAAAGTCGGAAGGGCAGAGTTTGAGTGAGGTCATCTCGAGGATTGAACGCGTTTTACATGAAAATCAGTCAGTAAACCGGGGTCAGTGCGGAGCCGGCGGGAGGCCGGCCGCGCAGGCGCACACGGCCGACACGCGCACGCACACCGCCCGCGTCCCGGGCCCCGCCGCAGCCCCGCTCCCTTATTCTGGGGATCAGATGAAGCCTCCACGGCTCTCCGCGGGGCCGCTTGGCGAGGGGAGGGCGGGATGGGGAGGCCACGTTCCGGCCCCCACCGCCCGGAGCTGCGCCCCCAGGGCACGAGGTGCAGGGCCCCAGGCGAGGAGCCCCAGGCCGAGCCAGGCCCCAGCGGCGCCTCGCTCCCCGCGCGCCCTCCCCGGGCTCCCCCAGGCGTGGCGCGGCCGCGGCCCGGTGCCTGCGGGACGCTGCGCGCCCGGCCGGCGGGAGAGGCGCGGGGCCCAGGCCGGCTAGCGATTCACTGGGTCGTGCGCCGCGAATCCGGCCCGGCTCCGGGCGGCCACCGTCAAGCGCAGCGGGGCCGCCGGGCCGGGCTTCTGGGCGTTGGAGGCCAAGGTGGTCCCCGCGTCTAAGCCACCTCTCCGGTCTCCGCAGCTGCCCCACGTGCCCAGAAGCCCTGGCAGGACTGTCACCGCCAACGGCCGCCAGGCTTTCCCGGGGCGGGGGAGGGGTGTCCCGACTTCAAAAGAGACCCCCCCATGCCCCACACACCTGTCTCCACGCCCCTGCCCCCACTCTGGGAAAGCGAACCCCTCCTATCCAAACAGGAACACCCTCCTCGAACCCTCCCCTGAGCGCCGGGCCGGCCACGCACACAGAAATCTACAAGCGTGGCGTCCCCGGCTGTCCCTCCCGCGGCCCTCAGGCCCTGCCCCGGCGGCCGCCTCCTGCCCCCGGAGCCCCCCGGCCGCCGCGCCCGCGCCTGGCACCCGCGCCTGCGGGGCGAGCGTGTCTGTCTGCGCTTCCCCCTCTCCGAGTTAATATTAACCAGGAGCTCCTGCGTTCCAGAACTGCTCTGAAAGTTCCACCGGGGACGGTCTTGCCATGGTTGAGGGACTTGGGCGGCAGTCACGTTAGGGAGACAGACAGGAGAGGCGCGGAGGGACGGCCAGCCCGGGGACGAGGGACGCGCGCCCCCAGGGCAGAAGCTGGGTGCTGGTGTGAAGCGTGGGGCCAGCGGGGGAACAGGTCCCCGAGGAGCGCTGAGCTCCTGTGGCCGGGGAGGCGTTCCCCGCCTCACCCCTTCGCCCCGGCCCTGCCCTTCACCCCCAGTCCGCCGCCCCCGCCCCGACCCTTAGAGCCCGGGAAGAAGCGAGGGCGGGAGTGGGTGACCCGCAGGGCGCCGGGCAGCACGCCCCACCGGCCACCCGCGTTTTCACGGGACATCTGCGGGGTGCGCGACACAATCCTGGCCCGGCTCTCCCCACCCCACCCCCACGTCGGCTGCCCCTCCCCCGTCCTTTTGTGCTGGGAATGGGAATGGCCACTGCCTAAGGGGAAAAAAGTATTTGTTTTCGTTTCGTTCGTCTGAGGGAAGTTGACAGAAGGTCAGAAGTTCAAATGCTGCCAGCGCGCGCGGCGGCCAGAGTGGCCGGCGCGGGGTCGCTCGGCCGTGGGTCCCCGGCGGGCGGCCGGAAGAGGGACCGGGGCCGGGGGCTCGGCGGGGCCGCCAGGCCGGAGGCTCCGCGCTGCGCCCCCGGCGACCCCGACCGTGCCGGCCGTCGGAGCCCCCGCGGCCCCGGCCCGCGCCCAGCACCGCAGCCCCGGCCGCGGGGACCGCTCGCCCCGGAGGAAGGGGCGCCGAGGTGCGGCCGCCAGGGTGCGCGGCTCCGCGCGCTCGCGGCTTCGCGACCTGCGGCGGGACCCGGGGGCCCCTCGCCGGCGTCGGCCCCGCGCGGCAACCCCGCGCGCACGCCGACCCCGCGGGCTCGGGGACCTCCGCCGCACCCCCCACCGCCCCGCCGCGTTCCCGGCCTCGCCTCCCGCTGTCCCCGGTTCCGAGGGACTCCGGGAAGGCCGCCCCCCGCGCGCGGGCATCGAGGGGACCCCGGTCGGAGAAGTCCCCGCAGCCGGCCGCGCCCCCGGCGCCCCGCGGCCTGCGCCGAGTTCATTGTCGCTCGCGCCGCTCGCGGGCACAGGCGCGCGTCCACACTCGCGGCCGGATTTAAGGTGGTCGCGAGCAGATGCGAGCGCGGGGAGGGGGCCGATAAGGAGCCGGTGGTCGGCTCCCTCGGGCCCTTCCGCCCGCTCCGGCCGGCCGCGCGTCTCCTTCCCCCGGCCTGGCCGCCCCAATCCGGCTGGGGCGCGAGCGGTCCGGAGGGGGCTCCCCGCCCCGCCACCCCGCCCACCCGCCCCTGTACTTGCGCCCGGCCGCGCTGCTCCGCCAGCTGCGGTGCGCTCCGAGCCCGGCAGATAGGACTTGGCGGTTTTAATAGGGCAATAAAAAGGATGTTGACCTATATTTGCCAGGAAGTCCATTTCTAGCTCAGTCCTACGTGCCTGGAGTTTCAGAAAGTCTACGGTTGGCGGCGAGACCGGCAGCCGGAAGGCTCGAGCAGAGGTGCGGAGGGAGGGGGCGCGAGTGGGCTCGGGTGCTCCGTTCCAGCCCCCTCCCGCTCACACCGAGGCGCTCCTCGCTGCGTGCCCGCAGGTTGGCCCGAGTGATGCAACGCCGGGAAGTTCTAAGTCCCTCCCCTCAAGGACCGCGGCCCGGGGGGAATGGACGCGCATCCTTAAAGAAATATCAATACGTTCACACTCTGATGGGCACCGCTGCCCGGGGTGCGCCGGGAGTGGAGCTGTGCGAGGCACTCAGGGACCAGGCGGCGCCTGGGGAGCCCCAGCCTTTTGTCAGCACGGCCTCCTGCGTTTCCCACTGAGCGTCTTTGGTGGGGGGCGCGGGGTGGGCGTGCGGGTGGGAAAGGAGAGCGCAGCGGGGAAGGGAAGGCGCGAGCTCCCGGCCTCCTGCCCAAGGCTGCATTTGTACAGTGACCTGGAAGCCACTTTATGTGTAGGGGGCTTTCTGCCCCCCTCCCGCCATGCCCATTCCCGGCTGGGGAGGGCCGCGATGCCCCCGGAGCCGAGGTCTCCCCAAGTTAGGAGCCAGAGCTGAGGCAGGATGGGAAGGCCATCCCAGCAGGACAGTGCAAATCCGGGCCACGGGTGGACCACACCTGCCGTCCTGACCCCCACCCCATCCCAAACTTCTCCCGCTGGACCCCTCACCTCCGCTCCGCTCGGGGAAGAGGCAGGGGTGGCGGCCGGCAGGTGGGTGGGGAGGGAGAGGGCCAAGTCGCCCTGCGATGGGCCGGAGGAGCCCGCAGACCGGGTCTGAGCGGCTCGCACACAGCCCCCCCGTGAAAGCAGCACATTGCAGCCCGGCGCTGGGTTTCTACCTGAGTCATCAGCCGGTCCGCTCCTGTGTTTTCTTCATCCTTAAATATGATGTCGGGGTTGTAATTGGGGGTGAGTTCCTTAAATCGCTCCGAGTTTCTCGAGATCTTCCCTTCGTATCTTCCACTGGCCCCTAGGGTCTTCTCCGCCACGTTGGGGATAAACTGCTTGTAGGCTAAAGGGGTCAGCTTTTTGGGGTGCCGCCTCTTCCCAAATCCCCTGCCGGGTCCGCACGCCAGCCCCGGGCACAGCAGCAGCGCGGAGACGAGCACCGCCAGCAGACGTCTCCCCAGCGGCAGCATCTTGTCCGCGGCGCCCAGCGCCTTCCACGCCGTCGCCGCACGGGGCTGTGTGCGCGGGTGCGAGCGCGTGTGCCTGAGCGCGTGTGCCTGTGTGCCGGGGCTTGCGCTCTCCCTTCCTCGCTCGGCTCGCTGCTGGCTCCCTCGCTCTCTGCCTGGCTCTTTCTCTTCCTATATAACCTCGCCCGCCGCGGCTGCGGGAGACTGGCCACCGATCCCCACCCAGACGGGGGCTGGCACGGCAGGCTGCTGGTCGCTGATAACGGAACACATCGGAGTTGGGGCTGAAGACAGCAATCAAAAGACAAAAAGAGTCTGATTTTAAATGGTAGCAAGCCGAGAGAGCTTGCGAGACAGGCTGCCCTCCGTGCTATATTATAGCCAGCAGGGGCGGATCTGATTGGCCAAAGCAGCGCAAGCTTGTCTTCTGATATTTAACCCTAAAAAAGACTAAATTTTTTTTCCTGCTGCTGCAGTTGCTTTATTTTCACCTGAAGTCTTTGAGTTAAAAAAAAAAAAAAAATCTTTCCGGAGACAAAGGTGAGCGGGAGGGAGGAGGCACAGGCTCCTTAGGATAACACCCACTTACCCCCGCTTTGTGCGGAGCGTGTGTTCCCCCTTCCCTGTCTCCAGAATGGTAGGTGCTTCAGTTAAAACCAACTTAAGTTTTAAAGGACAGTCTAGACCCCCCCCCCCTTCCCAAGCTTTGGTCATCAAACAAATATTCTCTCAAATGTTTGAGGGCCAGAGCTGCCCAGGTCCTATTTAAACGTTGTTGTTGTTTGGTTTTTTGTTTTGTTTTCCCAGAGACTTTATCCTGCAGGCCAGGGCTCCCTGCATTTTAAAGACAGAGGGTCTGTGCCCCTCCCGCACATTCAACACCCAGGGATGCTGGTGACTCTCACTGACCACAACTTCAAGCCTTGCTATTTGACGTGCTTTAAGCGCCTGGGAAAATAGCAAAATGCTTCTCTTTTATTGTGTTTCAGCGAATGCGTTACTTCTAGCTCTCTGGAACAGGGCTGCAGGCATGCTCAGGAGCTGGGACAGAGTGGCCTGAGGGACCGTCCGGCTGGCTGGGCCCAGCATGTCTGGTGCTGCCCCCCAGCTCAGAGAAGGGAGCCGGGGCTGGGGCCTGTGTGGTGGGCGGAGGCCCATTGTGCCTGGGGGCAATGGCGAGTGGGCACGGCTTCGCGCACGCCACCCCCACCGACGGATCGATCGGAGCAAAGTGCAGGCCGGGGATGAGCTGAATGTGGAATCCAGGCTCTTCCACATCAGCGGCGCTGGCTTTCCGTGGGGCTCTGCGAGCAGCCCTCGGAGTCGCGGCCCGCAGCCCAGGGTGGGGCAGGGTCCGAGGGGAGTCCTGTTTTGGTCACGCAGGGCACAGGGCTCAGAGCAGCAATACTGGGGGCCCTGATCCCTGCACTTCTTTCAGGAAAAACCCAAACCAAAACAAAAGAAAACAAAAACAACAACCTAAAAGTCCTATTTACACCAGAAAAATAAAACCTGAAGTTTCCCATTTTGGGGAACACACCCTCCCCCTCAGCCCCCACCCCTTTTTTCTGGACTTGCTCCAGAAAAAAGCAAGGGAGCGAGGAGGGGGCTCTTGGTGGAGGGTGGAGGTGCTGGGCCTGGAGGGTCCTCTGTGAAGCTGAAGGTCTCCCTGGACCCCAGACCAGCGGGGGAGGTGGGAGAGGCCGGGGGAAGGCTCGGCCCGGCCCTCAAAACGGTGGGACGCCCCCAGCAGTCCAGGCAGGTGTCTGGGCAGATGATTTTGGGGGTGTGGAGGGAGGGGGGCACTTTGAGAGCCATCTGGCTGGGCCTTGAAGAGACTGTTATTGGGCTCAGCCAGTTGGGCCCCCAGAACTTGATCCAAGCTCTGTCCCTGCCCCCCCATCCTATGGTTTGGGAAGAATCAACATTCTCAGGGGAGCGCCCACCTCTAGGTAAGGTGGGGGCAGCATCGCCCAATTCCATCAAGGCCGGCGGGCGGGTGAGGGAGGGTCTCCATTCGGTGGATAAAGGGCCAGACTCCATGGCTGGGCTGTGAGCGTCTGTGGGTCTGTGCTCCCAGGGAAGACAGACACAGAAGGGACATCCACCTGGTGCCAGAGCTGGGTGGTGGGGGCGGGGTGGGCCTTGAGAAGCCACCGGGTCCTAAGGACACTCCAGCCTTCTGGGCTCCCTCCCCGCTCCTTCTGCCTCCAGCCTCTCCCTTGCAGACCAGGCACGGGAGGCGCTGCAGCCCTGGGTTGTGACCCCACGCCCAAGGCCTGGGAGGCTACGTGGGGCACTGGGCCAAGTGGAAGGAGTGTGCCTGGGGTACGTGATTCCCAGAGGTGCAGCGACCCCGGGCCTGCCTCTTGCCGCCTGGAAGACTGAGCAGCACAGTCCAGGGCTGGAGCCCCCGGGAAGCTGGGCACTGAGGGCTCCTCTAGGCTGGGAGCAGGAAGGGTCATGCCTGGGCCCTGCGCTCCTTGGGGGTGACCAAGGGGTCCCCAGGCCTGCTGGCCTCCTCACCCTAGGATCCCACTCCCTCTTGCGGCCAGCCAGGACATCCCAGAGCCCGCCAGGGGCCACCTGCCCTAGGACGGCCTGTCCTCGAGCGGAAGGTAACCATGGACGGGGACACCAGCACCCAGGCCTTATTTCTTGGCGTTTGCTCCCTGCCGTGAGCTGGAGGCAAATCCGGACAAAACTCAGTTGTGGTTCACATTTATTGCCTTGGAAGCAAGGGCTCCACTGAGGCCCCCACTCCCCTCCACTCGTCCCGCCCCCTCCCCACTTCCCAGACACCAGACCCTGCTGTCTTCCACCTCCAGGCACCAGATGGCTCCCTCTCTTTGCCTGTCCCCCTCCCCACGATCCGGCCCCCTCCCCACGCAGGTCAGAGGTTCCAAACCCCAGCCTGTGCCTGACCCGGCCCCACGTCCCCAACACTCAGGATCGGGGTCTCATTTGTCTGGGCTCCGCCCTTCTCTCCGGAGGTCTGCACCCACCCCTGCAGGCCCCGCCCACCTTTCTGTCCTCCCCTCCCCCCCTCC